>NW_028319150.1:202500-208170 GCF_062004578.1 Staurois parvus | reverse complement strand
GGATAACCGGCGGTCTCTCTGCCGCTGTCCCACGTTTCTGTTGTGTTCGGGTATATCTAACCATCTGAGGTTTTATGTTTTTGTTTTTTTGTTTTTTAGGTAGAAAACCAATCAGACTATAAAACAAAATGATAAAAAAAAAAGACTTTTTGGAAACAAAAAAAAACATTCTGCGCGGTTCTCATTGACCTTTACCGGGTAATTCCTACCCATGTCCAGTAGTTGGCGCTCTGATCAGTGTAGGGCGGAGGGGTACAGAGACACCCCGACACAACCACACAACTGCCTCACTGGGTAGGAAAGTTTCTTGTTTAGCCCCGCCCCTTGCGCATGGCCTGTGTTATTTCTAAACAAATCGATTCATGACCCCCCACCCCCCTCCAGTTTTCTGGCTTCTGTTCATCACTGGAAAAAAAAACATTTTGAAGCGAAGAACGCAAAAATTCCCGCGACACTCACCAGCTCCTTTTCGCTTCCTCTGGGATTGGCCCGCGTCGTCCCGAGCGCCAGGAGGGCGAGCAGAGAGGCCATAAGGCACAGGGACAAGGCTGGCGATCGGGGCGAGGGGCTCATGGCTGCTCTGTGTCGGTGGCTCGTCCTGTCATTGACGAAGATTAGGAGGAAGTCGGCGGTGTTAAACGTTCGGTACGAGGGGGGGAGGGGAGGGGGGGGGGGTCACTAAGCTGTGAAGGAAAGGAACTGAAATGACCAGCTGATCTCTGCAGATCCCCCCCCGTCCCCCCCATCTCTGATGTCATTGTCATGGGGGGCAGGGAGCGCAGATTCTGCAGATGTTCCAATGTATGAGGAGCATTTCTGAAACCGAACTTAGTTTTGGATACAATGGGAATGAAAATGTTACTTTGTATCTCTCCATCCCCCGTCTGATCGATGTTTATAAACAATGTTACTTTGTATCTCTATCTCCCGTCTGATCGATGTTTATAAACAATGTTACTTTGTATCTCTATCTCCCGTCTGATCGATGTTTATAAACAATGTTACTTTGTATCTCTCCATCTCCCGTCTGATCGATGTTTATAAACAATGTTACTTTGTATCTCCATCTCCCGTCTGATCGATGTTTATAAACAATGTTACTTTGTATCTCTATCTCCCGTCTGATCGATGTTTATAAACAATGTTACTTTGTATCTCTCCATCTCCCGTCTGATCGATGTTTATAAACAATGTTACTTTGTATCTCCATCTCCCGTCTGATCGATGTTTATAAACAATGTTACTTTGTATCTCTCCATCTCCCGTCTGATCGATGTTTATAAACAATGTTACTTTGTATCTCTATCTCTCGTCTGATCGATGTTTATAAACAATGTTACTTTGTATCTCTATCTCTCGTCTGATCGATGTTTATAAACAATGTTACTTTGTATCTCTATCTCTCGTCTGATCGATGTTTATAAACAATGTTACTTTGTATCTCTCCATCCCCCGTCTGATCGATGTTTATAAACAATGTCACTTTGTATCTCTCCATCTCCCGTCTGATCGATGTTTATAAACAATGTTACTTTGTATCTCTCTATCTCTCGTCTGATCGATGTTTATAAACAATGTTACTTTGTATCTATCTCCCGTCTGATCGATGTTTATAAACAATGTTACTTTGTATCTCTCCATCTCCCATCTGATCGATGTTTATAAACAATGTTACTTTGTATCTCTCTATCTCCTGTCTGATCGATGTTTATAAACAATGTTACTTTGTATCTCTCCATCTCCCGTCTGATCGATGTTTATAAACAATGTTACTTTGTATCTCTCCATCTCCCGTCTGATCGATGTTTATAAACAATGTTACTTTGTATCTCTCCATCTCCCGTCTGATCGATGTTTATAAACAATGTTACTTTGTATCTCTCCATCTCCCGTCTGATCGATGTTTATAAACAATGTTACTTTGTATCTCTATCTCCCGTCTGATCGATGTTTATAAACAATGTTACTTTGTATCTCTCTGTCTCCCGTCTGATCGATGTTTATAAACAATGTTACTTTGTATGTCTCTATCTCCCGTCTGATCGATGTTTATAAACAATGTTACTTTGTATCTCTCTATCTCCCGTCTGATCGATGTTTATAAACAATGTTACTTTGTATCTCTCTATCTCCCGTCTGATCGATGTTTATAAACAATGTTACTTTGTATCTCTATCTCCCGTCTGATCGATGTTTATAAACAATGTTACTTTGTATCTCTCCATCTCCCGTCTGATCGATGTCTATAAACAATGTTACTTTGTATCTCTATCTCCCGTCTGATCGATGTTTATAAACAATGTTACTTTGTATCTCTCCATCTCCCGTCTGATCGATGTCTATAAACAATGTTACTTTGTATCTCTATCTCCCGTCTGATCGATGTTTATAAACAATGTTACTTTGTATCTCTCCATCTCCCGTCTGATCGATGTTTATAAACAATGTTACTTTGTATCTCTCCATCCCCCGTCTGATCGATGTTTATAAACAATGTTACTTTGTATCTCTCCATCCCCCGTCTGATCGATGTTTATAAACAATGTTACTTTGTATCTCTCCATCCCCCGTCTGAACGATGTTTATAAACAATGTTACTTTGTATCTCTCCATCTCCCGTCTGATCGATGTTTATAAACAATGTTACTTTGTATCTCTCTATCTCCCGTCTGATCGAAGTTTATAAACAATGTTACTTTGTATCTCTCCATCCCCCGTCTGATCGATGTTTATAAACAATGTTACTTTGTATCTCTCCATCCCCCGTCTGATCGATGTTTATAAACAATGTTACTTTGTATCTCTCCATCCCCCGTCTGATCGATGTTTATAAACAATGTTACTTTGTATCTCTCTATCCCCCGTCTGATCGATGTTTATAAACAATGTTACTTTGTATCCCTCCATCTCCCGTCTGATCGATGTTTATAAACAATGTTACTTTGTATCTCTCTGTCTCCCGTCTGATCGATGTTTATAAACAATGTTACTTTGTATCTCTCCATCTCCCGTCTGATCGATGTTTATAAACAATGTTACTTTGTATCTCTATCTCCCGTCTGATTGATGTTTATAAACAATGTTACTTTGTATCTCTCCATCCCCCGTCTGATCGATGTTTATAAACAATGTTACTTTGTATATCTCTATCTCCCGTCTGATCGATGTTTATAAACAATGTTACTTTGTATCTCTATCTCTCGTCTGATCGATGTTTATAAACAATGTTACTTTGTATCTCTATCTCCCGTCTGATCGATGTTTATAAACAATGTTACTTTGTATCTCTCTATCTCCCGTCTGATCGATGTTTATAAACAATGTTACTTTG
The DNA here is from genome assembly GCF_062004578.1 of Staurois parvus. Lineage (NCBI taxonomy): Eukaryota > Metazoa > Chordata > Amphibia > Anura > Ranidae > Staurois > Staurois parvus. Next base: position 204,839 of record NW_028319150.1, on the reverse strand, counting down.
TATCTCTCCATCCCCCGTCTGATCGATGTTTATAAACAATGTTACTTTGTATCTCTATCTCCCGTCTGATCGACGTTTATAAACAATGTTACTTTGTATCTCTCCATTTCCCGTCTGATCGACGTTTATAAACAATGTTACTTTGTATCTCTCCATTTCCCGTCTGATCGATGTTTATAAACAATGTTACTTTGTATCTCCATCTCCCGTCTGATCGATGTTTATAAACAATGTTACTTTGTATCTCTCTATCTCCCGTCTGATCGATGTTTATAAACAATGTTACTTTGTATCTCTCTATCTCCCGTCTGATCGATGTTTATAAACAATGTTACTTTGTATCTCTCCATCCCCCGTCTGATCGATGTTTATAAACAATGTTACTTTGTATCTCTCCATCCCCCGTCTGATCGATGTTTATAAACAATGTTACTTTGTATCCCTCCATCTCCCGTCTGATCGATGTTTATAAACAATGTTACTTTGTATCTCTCCATCCCCCGTCTGATCGATGTTTATAAACAATGTTACTTTGTATCTCTCCATCTCCCGTCTGATCGATGTTTATAAACAATGTTACTTTGTATCCCTCCGTCTCCCGTCTGATCGATGTTTATAAACAATGTTACTTTGTATCTCTCTGTCTCCCGTCTGATCGATGTTTATAAACAATGTTACTTTGTATCTCTCTATCTCCCGTCTGATCGATGTTTATAAACAATGTTACTTTGTATCTCTGTCTCCCGTCTGATCGATGTTTATAAACAATGTTACTTTATATCTCTCCATCCCCCGTCTGATCGATGTTTATAAACAATGTTACTTTGTATCTCTATCCCCCGTCTGATCGATGTTTATAAACAATGTTACTTTGTATCTCTCCATCCCCCGTCTGATCGATGTTTATAAACAATGTTACTTTGTATCTCTCCATCTCCCGTCTGATCGATGTTTATAAACAATGTTACTTTGTATCTCTATCTCCTGTCTGATCGATGTTTATAAACAATGTTACTTTGTATCTCTCTGTCTCCCGTCTGATCGATGTTTATAAACAATGTTACTTTGTATCTCTCTATCTCCCGTCTGATCGATGTTTATAAACAATGTTACTTTGTATCTCTGTCTCCCGTCTGATCGATGTTTATAAACAATGTTACTTTGTATCTCTCCATCCCCCGTCTGATCGATGTTTATAAACAATGTTACTTTGTATCTCTCCATCTCCCGTCTGATCGATGTTTATAAACAATGTTACTTTGTATCTCTATCTCCCGTCTGATCGATGTTTATAAACAATGTTACTTTGTATCTCTCTATCTCCCGTCTGATCGATGTTTATAAACAATGTTACTTTGTATCTCTCTATCTCCCGTCTGATCGATGTTTATAAACAATGTTACTTTGTATCTCTCTATCTCCCGTCTGATCGATGTTTATAAACAATGTTACTTTGTATCTCTATCTCCCGTCTGATCGATGTTTATAAACAATGTTACTTTGTATCTTTTTATTCGGAAACATTTTTTCTCCAGTTCTTGTTGGGATCTTCTGATTCCTGAGTCAAGGCCCGTATATAAATTTTGACCCCGCCCTCCCATCCCATGACGCAGTGCGTCCCCAGCAGTGTCCTTTTCAGGAATGGAAGGCGCATCGAGCTGCAGTTTGACGCGATTTGCACAGTGCCAGCCGGACTCAGAGTGTGAAATCGAATTGTTGGCGTTCTCCTCCTTCGTCCTGAAATAAATCCCCTGAATTGGGGGTAATGGTTCAAACTCTCATTACGTTCCTCCAGCCGCCGCGCGCCCCGATGGCCGACCAGACGCCACCGCCGCCATCCGTCTCCCATGCAAATGAAGGCATTATCTGCTGGTATGTGGGATCAATGAGATTAGGGAGCGTCTCGGTGATCGCCGTATTATGCGGCCCGTCTGGATCGCGCAGCGAGGAGCCGGCCGTCTCTGAGACGCCGAATATCAATCCGAGATAATGACATCACGTCGTAACGCAGCCGACGGCGGCAGATGGACGCGGGAAATGTCCTGCGATCACTTATTTCTAAATGCTTTCAATGGAGGACTTTGTATAGCGCGGCCGCCTGCAGCCGGTACAGCCCCCCCCCCCCCCCCCCGCCAATGGCCTACCCACAGGGAAGACAAATATATTCTGCCCAAATATACTGACATGGGTTGGAAATGCTACAATTTGGGCCGTATTCTATATATTTCAAAATATATATATATTACACACACACTGCATGATGAAATGCGTTTTTATTGTAAAATATATGAAAAATAGTTTTTAAAACACATTTCACATATACTGCATGTCCTTAAAAA
>NW_028319150.1:185000-197500 GCF_062004578.1 Staurois parvus | reverse complement strand
TTTAATTATTAATTAATAGAATTAATAATATAATAAAGAATATATAAATAAGATGCATTGCTATTTTTTTTATCCTATTAAATCTACTATTCCCTCCTCTGCAACCATGGCAACAGTAGTCACAAGATATAAAATATTTAATAAATAAAATAATATTATTCCATATTATTTAATGATTAATAGAATTAATAATAAAAGAAAAAGAAAGAAAGAAAGAATATATAAATAAGACTCATTGTTATAATTTTATCCTGTTAAATCTACTATTCCCTCCTCTGCAACCATGGCAACAGTATTCACAAGACATAAAATATATAATAAATAAATACAATATTATTTTATATTATTTAATTATTAATTAATAGAAAATAATAATAAAAGAAAGAATATATAAGTAAGACACATGGCTATTATTTTATCCTATTAAATCTACCATTCCCTCCTCTGCAACCATGGCAACAGTATTCACAAGATATAAAATATTTAATAAATAAAATAATATTATTTAATATTATTTAATGATTAATTAATAGAATTAATAATAAAAAAAATATATATAAATAAGATGCATTGTTATAATTTTATCCCATTAAATCTACTATTCCCTCCTCTGCAACCATGGCAACGGTAGTCACAAGATATAAAATATATAATTAATAAAATAATAGTATTCCATATTATTTAATGATTAATTAATAGAATTAATAATAAAAAGAAAGAAAGAATATATAAATAAGACGCATTGTTATAATTTTATCTTGTTAAATCTACTATTCCTTCCTCTGCAACCATGGCAATGGTAGTCACAAGATATAAAATATATAATAAATAAATAAAATAATATTCCATAATATTTAATGATTAATTAATAAAATTAATATAAAAAAAAGAAAGAAAGAATATATAAAGAAGACAAGTGGCTATTATTTTATCCTATTAAATCTACTATTACCTCCTCTGCAACCATGGCAACGGTATTCACAAGATATAAAATATTTAATAAGTAAAATAATAATATTCCATAATATTTAATGATTAATTAATAGAATTAATAATAAAAAAAAAATATATAAATAAGATGCATTGTTATAATTTTATCACATTAAATCTACTATTCCCTCCTCTGCAACCATGGCAACAGTAGTCACAAGATATAAAATATATAATTAATAAAATAATAGTATTCCATATTATTTAATGATTAATTAATAGAATTAATAATAAAAAAAAAAGAAAGAATATATAAATAAGATGCATTGTTATAATTTTATCCCATTAAATCTACTATTCCCTCCTCTGCAACCGTGGCAACTGCATTCACAAGATATAAAATATATAATAAATAAATAAAATAATATTCCATAATATTTAATGATTAATTAATAAAATTAATATAAAAAAAAGAAAGAAAGAATATATAAATAAGACACATGGCTATTATTTTATCCTATTAAATCTACTATTCCCTCCTCTGCAACCATGGCAACGGTATTCACAAGATATAAAATATTTATTAAGTAAAATAATAGTATTCCATATTATTTAATGATTAATTGAATTAATAATAAAAAAAATATATATAAATAAGATGCATTGTTATAATTTTATCCCATTAAATCTACTATTCCCTCCTCTGCAACCATGGCAACGGTATTCACAAGATATAAAATATATAATTAATAAATAAAATAATAGTAATATATATATGTTATAATAAAATAATATTATTCCATATTATTTAATGATTAATTAATAGAATTAATAATATAATATATATATGAATGACACATTGTAATATCTTTTTCTCATTAAATCTAATGTTTCTCTTTCCTGCAACCATGGCAACAGTATCTTCTCCAGGACAGTAGCAGGTAAGGATCTGGGGGTGTATGGGCACACCGATACGGCAGGCTTCACCAATGCCAGAAATATCGATTGCCCCCCTGTTATGGAGAGATCAGGAGGGGCTGAGCTCTGTCTGCCAGATCCATCACTATACAGATCAAGCTCACCACATACGGTACAATCCGATTGGACAATCTTGTTTAGATCTGCCAACAACTAGGCAGTGCAAGGGCCTTCCTGATTGGATACGAATGGAATCGAGAGCTTCGGGAGGTCCTAATATGACATCTAGTTTTGGTAGATCTGACATTTGTAGTGCAGAGATTGTACGGTTCGGATTGTACGGTTTGGATTGTACGGTGCAGATTGTACGGTGCAGATTGTACGGGTCGGATTGTACGGGTCGGATTGTACGGTTCGGATTGTACGGTGTGCATTGTACGGGACAGATTGTACGGTTCGGATTGTACAGTGCAGATTGTACGGTGCGGATTGTACGGTTCGGATTGTACGGTGCAGATTGTACGGTTCCGATTGTACGGTGCGGATTGTACGGTGCAGATTGTACGGTGCGGATTGTACAGTGCGGATTGTACGGTGCGGATTGTACGGTGCGGATTGTACGGTGCGGATTGTACGGTTCGGATTGTACGGTGCGGATTGTACGGTGCGGATTGTACGGTGCGGATTGTACGGTTCGGATTGTACGGTTTGGATTGTACGGTTCGGATTGTACGGTTCGGATTGTACGGTTCGGATTGTATGGTGCGGATTGTACGGATCGGATTGTACGGGTCATATTGTACAGATCGGATTGTATGGTGCGGATTGTACGGATTGGATTGTACGGTGCGGATTGTACAGTGTATGGTGAGCCAATGAGAGAAAGACGGCATTCTGCTTCCCGCAGCCCAGCTATGGGAAGGATCGGCACCCAGGAATGTGTATGGAGTTCAGCCAATCAGACACATGAGACTTTATATCGTTTATTGTATCATATAAAACAATTCGGGACGTTCAGACACATACAGGGGGGGCGACTGGGGGGGGGGGAGGGGCCAAGGGGGTATTTAAAGGGGATTCCCAGGATCAGTGCAACGGCTCAAAGTGCAGATGAGTTAAAGGGGGGGGGGGGTAACATAAACAGGTTGTCACATGAACATCGGGGGTCCGGATTGGGCGTAAGTCGGACGGTGAGTCACAGAGATGGCGGGAACGGCGCAGAGTACAAGACGGTGTCATCACAAGGGCGTCCGGTGACCCCGCCCTCAGTGGGAGGGGTTAGTAACACCGCAGCATGAACGAACTGCAGGAGGCTCCTCGGAGGCAGTCGCACAACTTTCCGATCCGCGGGCCGTGCTTCATGGCGCAACGTTCCCCGACGTCACACTGCGAGAGAAGGAAACAGATCGTCAGAGTACGAGAGACACTGATTGGACAGAAATCTCAGGGGGCGTGTACACGCTTTTATATATTATATTACATGCTTTTTTTTTAAAAAAAAGTAAATAAAATGATTTCATTTATTAATGTTGTTGCAAAGCACTGATTGTTATCTCACAAGTATATTCCTATTCTTATTATAGCCATATTTGCCACCCTAACTCCTCCCACAGTTTTTACACTACAAAGACAAGTGATATATCAAAACGTGCGGATTGTTCCCGATCGGATTGCTGTTACTTTGTGGAACGTTTCGCCGAATCGTTCAAGAAATATCGCGGTTTTTGCGGCCAAATTTTCCCATAGGAATGCATTGAGCAGCACAGCACAGCTAGAGTGTGCAAAGGAAAAATCAGAACATGATTTGTAAACTGCCATCACTCTGTCATTTTCAAGCCCACCTACACATATCTTATATCAAAACGTTCAGCTATCCCTGCTGTCACTAAAAATGTTCACGGCTAGGACATACTCCTGATAGTTTTCACAATATGACCATTTGTTTGCAACTCACCCCTCCCATTGACTTTCATTGAAACTCCACTCTAGACACCTGAAATTTTAAGGGACGTGTCTAAACTGAGACTGTGCCTTCATTTTTTATCTTTCAGAGACATACTATGCATCAAAATTTAGCTCGGTTTCTTGTGATTCTTGCAATACCAAGCTCTTCGCAGTAGCATTTATACTTTTAAAACTACAAGCGTTTGAAGATGGCAATCGCCAGTGAAGTTGGCAAGTTTAAACAGTGTGTTTAGAACAGCCATGCTGACATTCCTGACTGAGTGAGTTGCTATAGCAACCAAAGGTCACTCAAGAGGCAGATGACTCACCAGGCTGGACTGTGAGCTTCAAAATACAAGCTGAAATGCATTTCTCACTATCAGGCTTGCAATGTGCACTGCTTACATTTCATCAATCATTTGGTAAAGGTTGCGGCAAGAACACTTTACACAATTTCCCCAGAAATTGTAGATTTTCTAGTTCTTATTCCGTTTCTTATTATAGCCATATTTACCACCCTAACTCCTCCCACAGTTTTTACACTACAAAGACAAGTAATATATCAAAACGTGCGGATTGTTCCCGATCGGATTGCTGTTACTTTGTGGAACGTTTCGCCGAATCGTTCAAGAAATATCGCGGTTTTTGCGGCGAAATTTTCCCATAGGAATGCATTGAGCAGCAGAGCACAGCTAGAGTGTGCAAAGGAAAAATCAGAAAAATCAGAACATGATTTGTAAACTGCCATCACTCTGTCATTTTCAAGCCCACCTACACATATCTTATATCAAAACGTTCAGCTAACCCTGCTGTCACTAAAAATGTTCACGGCTAGGACATACTCCTGATAGTTTTCACAATATGACCATTTGTTTGCAACTCACCCCTCCCATTGACTTTCATTGAAACTCCACTCTAGACACCTGAAATTTTAAGGGACGTGTTTAAACTGAGACTGTGCCTTCATTTTTTATCTTTCAGAGACATTTAGCTCGATTTCTTGTGATTCTTGCAATACCAAGCTCTTCGCAGTAGCATTTATACTTTTAAAACTACAAGCGTTTGAAGATGGCAATCGCCAGTGAAGTTGGCAAGTTTAAACAGTGTGTTTAGAACAGACATGCTGACATTCCTGACTGAGTGAGTTGCTATAGCAACCAAACGTCACTCAAGAGGCAGATGACTCACCAGGCTGGACTGTGAGCTTCAAAATACAAGCTGAAATGCATTTCTCACTATCAGGCTTGCAATGTGCACTGCTTACATTTCATCAATCATTTCATCAATCATTTGGTAAAGGTTACTTGCAAGAACACTTTACACAATTTCCCCAGAAATTGTAGATTTTCTAGTTATTATTATTATTATAATAACTCTTTTATATATTATATTATTATACTTTTTATTATTCACTTTTTATTTATCATTTCAATTGTTATTATTATTATTGCTGCTACACTGATATATTATATTATATTATTTTTTTATTATTTTTAAAATTATTTAAATATTTCATTTATTATTATTGTTATATTATTATTATTTGTATTATTATTACTCTTTAATATATTATATTATTATACTTTTTATTATTCACTTTTTATTATTTCAATTATTATTAGTAGTAGTATTATAATATAATTGTTATTATTATTATTATTATTATTATTATTGCTGCTACACTTTGATATATTATATTATTTTATTTTATTTTTTTATTATTTTTAAAATTATTTTAATATTTCATTTATTATTATTGTTATTATTATTATTAATAATATTTGTATTATTATTATTATTCTTTTGTATATTATATTATTATACTTTTTATTATTCACTTTTTATTATTTCAATTATTATTATTAGTAGTAGTAGTATTATAATATAATAATAATTGTTGTTATTATTATTATTATTATTGCTGCTACACTTTGGTATATTATATTATTTTATTTTATTTTTTTATTATTTTTAAAATTATTTTAATATTTCATTTATTATTATTGTTATTATTATTATTATTATTTGTATTATTATTATTCTTTTGTATATTATATTATTATACTTTTTATTATTCACTTTTTATTATTTCAATTATTATTATTATTAGTAGTAGTATTATAATATAATAATAATTGTTGTTATTATTATTATTATTATTATTATTGCTGCTACACTTTTATATATTATATTATTTTATTTTTTTATTATTTTTAAAATTATTTTAATATTTAATTTATTATTGCTATTTTATTATTATTACTCTTTTATATATTATATTATTATACTTTTTATTATTCACTTTATATTTATCATTTCAATTATTAGTATTATAATATAATAATAATTGTTTTTATTATTATTACTACTACACTTTTATATATTATATTATATTATATTAATTAATGTTTTATTATTTTTAAAATTATTTTAATATTTCATTTATTATTTATGTTTTATTATTATTACAGTTTTATATATTATGTTATTATACTTTTATCAATTTTTATTACATATTTTATTATTATTATTATTATTATTATTATTATTATTAGTAGTAGTAGTAGTAGTATTTTAATTATTGTTGTTATTATTACACATTTTTTTATATTATATTTAATTTTTTTCTATTTTTTTTATTTCATCTATTATTATTATTATTACTCTTGTATAGATTATGTTATTATATTCATATTTATTATTATTAATAAAAATTATTAATAATATACTTGTAATACACTTTTATGTTTATTTCAGGTACTTATATAGCGCCATCAATTTACGCAGCACTTTACACATATATTGTACATTCCCATCATTCCCCGCCCCCGAGGGGCGTACAATCTAAGGTCCCTAACTCACATTCATACATACACATACTAGGGACAATTTAGACAGGAGCCAATTCACCTACCAGCATGTCTTTGTAGTGTGAAGGAAACCAGAGTACCTGGCGGAAACCCACGCAGGCACAGGGAGAACATGCAAACTCCAGGCGGCTGGTGCCTTGGTTGGGATTCAAACCAACGACCCGAGTACTTTCAGCTGGAAGTGCTAACCATTTATTTGGATAATTCCTCTGTTCAAGTTTAATTCGTATTTGTTGAAATTCGTTCCTAATGTGATTCTGTAATATTGCCGGGGGAAGTGCTAACCATTTAGCCACTGTGCTGCCCCGTATTACTGTTTATTATTGTACTTATTAATTTTTATTATATATTATTTCATTTATTATTATTAGCAATAATAATAATATTTCAGTTTTAAATTATATTATATTATTTTATTTTTCTATTATTTTTTAAATTGTTTAATATTTAATTTATTATTATTATTATTATTATTTTTATTATTATACTATTATTAGTATTAATAATATTATGACTACACGTTTATATTTTCTATTATTATACATTTTTATTATTTCATTATTATTAGTAGTAGTATTATTATTATTACTATTATTACACTTTTATATGTTATATTACTATACTTTCTATTTTGAATTTTTTATTATATATTATTTCATATTTTATTAATAGTTTTTTTTCGCTTTTATAGTCTATTATCATTTTTTTATTTTTCTATATTTTTTTTTAATTATTTAATATTTCATTTATTATTATTATTATTATTATTATTTTTATACTATTATTAATAAACATTTTTATATATTATATTATTATTATTATTATTTGTTTTTATGTTACTTTTTCATCCTCCCATCTTCTGAGTATTATTACTGCAGCATGCCGCAGCTTTGACCCCGTTATCTCCGTGTTTTGTTCACAGTGTGGTCAGCAGGAGGTAAGTACCACGGGTGCAAATGTCCGGGTTTTACCTGTCAATCTGTGTTTGTGAAGGAACGGATACATTATTGCACTCACAGCCCCGTATTGTACAGAAATAAACACAGTAAAGCCTGGGGTGGAAAAAACAAGCAACTGAGCTGCATTTTTACTGCCCCCATTTAACTGCAAAAGCAGCATACAGTGGTGTACATATGCTGCTGAGAAATATATCCTGGCCGACTGCGACTCATTGATCTGCTGGTGCTGCTGCAGGTTTTGGGGGGTCGAACCCTCTGAAAATGATCCACCACAGAGGGGACACAAGTGTGAATCACTCCTTTACACCACAGGGGTGTCCAAACTACGGCCCACGGGCCACATCCGGCCCACTGCAAGATTTTATCTGGCCCTCTGATATAAGATGGACTCTGATGTAAGGGGGGGGGGGGGTTCTGATGCAAGGGGGGCTTTTATGGGAACTCTAATGTAGGGGGGTTCTCTGATAGGGACCCTGATGTAAGTGGGGACTCTGATGGGGCCTGTGATGTAAGGGGGGACTCTGATGGGGACTGTGATGTAAGGGGGGACTTTGATGGGGACTGTGATGTAAGGGGGGCTCTGATGGGGACTGTGATGTAAGGGGGGACTTTGATGGGGACTGTGATGTAAGGGGGGCTCTGATGGGGACTGTGATGTAAGGGGGGCTCTGATGGGGACTGTGATGTAAGGGGGGGGAGCTTTGATGGGGACTTTGATTTAAGTTAGGACTCTGATCTTAGTGGGACTCCAATGGGGACTCTGATGTAAGGGGGGGGGGGCTCTGATGTAAGTGAGGACTCTGATCTTAGGGGGACTCTAACTGGGACTCTGATGTAAGGGGGGACTCTGATCTTAGGGGGACTCTAACTGGGACTCTGATGTAAGGGGAGCTCTGATAGGGACCCTGATGTATGTGGGGACTCTGATGGGGACTGTGATGTAAGTGGGGCGGCGGCTCTGATGGGGGCTTTGATGTAAGTTAGGACTCTGATCTTAGTGGAACTCCAATGGGGACTCTGATGAGGACCCTGATGTAAGGGGGGTTCTGATAGCGACCCTGATGTAAGTGGGGACTCTGATGGAGACTGTGATGTAAGGGGGGGGGGCTCTGATGTAAGTGAAGACTCTGATCTTAGGGGGACTCTAACTGGGACTCTGATGTAAGGGGGGACTCTGATCTTAGGGGGACTCTAACTGGGACTCTGATGTAAGGGGGGCTCTGATAGGGACCCTGATGTAAGTGGGGGCTTTGATGTAAGTTAGGACTCTGATCTTAGTGGGACTCCAATGGGGACTCTGATGAGGACCCTGATGTAAGTGGTGTAGCAATCGTGCCAATCGGTGATCACATGATCAGGACCTCGCACAGAGTTCCCGTCAGACGATCGGTTTTGCGCTGTGTCTGGAGGACACAGCAGGCACCGGATCGCGGTGCTGCGGACTCCCAGGGAGCGCGCACAAGCAGGGGGCGGGGAGGCCGTTTATATACATGGGCTGGATGGGAAGTGGTTAGAGGCTTTTGGGAGGACTTTGGCAAGTACTTTAACCCTCTAAACTCATTTCTTCTACCTCTTTCCTGTGCTGGTGTTCTCTGTATATTTATATATATATATATTGGTTACATCTTTTTCTGTAAATACTTTTATTGCACCATTTTGACCTTTTAGTAATAAATCTTTCTTTCTGAAAGTGTTGAACTGTTTCTAGAGCCCTTTAATGCAAACTAAGAACCCCTGTCTCTGAAGAGCGCTCCTGTGTGTGTGTAACCCTCTGTATAACCGGCCTGCGGTGACCGTGGTATACAGACGATTATCTCAATCATTATAGTGTTATTGCTGATATTGCCGAGTTTCCTCTTTCTCTGTACAATAAGGAGGTGGTGGCAGTGTGAAGGGTTAATTGTGTAATTATCCTGACCCAGTAACAATCGCTCACACTGCCGGTACACAGATTGTGGTCTATTAGCTGGACAATCGCTGTGCAGGGTGCAGCTGGGCGTGGCATTGTTATGCACCTGACAGCGCGGTTTTAGATTGGCTAGTCCTTCGGTCATGAGTTTGGCGAGAAGGGATGGGGTCTGATGCCGCTACTCTGATGGGGACTGTGATGTAAAGGGGAGGGCTCAAAGGGGGACTCTGATGTAAGTGGGTGCTCTGATGGGGACCCTGATGTAAGGGGGGCTCTGATAGGGACCCTGATGTAAGGAGGGACTCTGATGGGGACTGCGATGTAAGGGGGCCTCTGATAGGGATCCTGATGTAAGGGGGCCTCTGATAGGGACCCTGATGTAAGGGGGATTCTGAACTAAGGGGGACTCCAATGGGGACTCTGATGTAAGGGGAGCTCTGATAGGGACCCTGATGTAAGTGGGGACTGTGATTTAATGGGGACCCCAATGGGGTTTGATGTTAGGGGAGACTCTGACAAGGACCCTGATGTAAGAAGGGCTCTGATAGGGACCCTGATGTAAGCGGAGACTCTGATGGGGACTGAAATGTAAGGGGGGGGGGTTCTGGCATGAACTCTGATTTAACGGGGTCCTCTGATGGGTGCTTTGATGTAAGCGGAGACTCTGACAGTGACTCTGATGAAAGGGGGGCTCTAATGAGGACCCTGATGTAAGGGGGGATTCAAATCTAAGGGGGACTCCAATGGGCACCCTGATGTAAGGGGGAACTCTGTTGAGGACCCTGATGTAAGGGGGAACTCTGATGTAAGGGGGGGACTCTAATGGGGACCTATTCCCCCCCCCCAAATAAAGGGTGCAGAGCGCACATAGAAAAGTCACCTAAAATAAAAGCAATACAATGATTCCACACTTTATATACCGGCAATATAACCCCGCCCCCTGGTATGGAGGGGGAGGAGTCCTACAATAGGGTGATAGGACTGGTATATATATATATATATCTCATGGTGGGGGGTATAGAGGGGGTGGGGGGTATACAGGGGGGGTGGTAATAGAAGAAGAAATGTTCATCTCACCCGGGGCAGCTGACTGGCTTTCTTCTCCAGACTCAGACCTCTGTCCTGGGTGTAATCCAACCAATCACCGAGAGCCACCGCCTGCAGAGGGAGGAGATAGGGGGCAGCACTGAGAGGAGCACCGAGCACTGAGCACCCCCTTCCAGTCCGGACACTTCCCCCCTTCCAGTCCGGACACTTTCCCCCCCCTTCCAGTCCGGACACTTTCCCCCCCCTTCCAGTCCGGACACTTTCACCCCCTTCCGGTCCGGACACTTTCACCCCCTTCCAGTCCGGACACTTTCCCCCCCTTCCAGTCCGGACACTTTCACCCCCTTCCAGTCCGGACACTTTCACCCCCTTCCAGTCCGGACACTTTCCCCCCCTTCCAGTCCGGACACTTTCACCCCCTTCCGGTCCGGACACTTTCACCCCCTTCCAGTCCGGACACTTTCCCCCCCTTCCAGTCCGGACACTTTCACCCCCTTTCGGTCCGGACACTTTCCCCCCCTTCCAGTCCGGACACTTTTCCCCCTTCCAGTCTGGACACTTTCCCCCCCTTCCAGTCCGGACACTTTCACCCCCTTCCAGTCCGGACACTTTCCCCCCCTTCCAGTCCGGACACTTTCACCCCCTTCCAGTCTGGACACTTTCCCCCCCTTCCAGTCCGGACACTTTCACCCCCTTCCAGTCCGGACACTTTCCCCCCCTTCCAGTCCGGACACTTTCACCCCCTTCCGGTCCGGACACTTTCACCCCCTTCCAGTCCGGACACTTTCCCCCCCTTCCGGTCCGGACACTTTCCCCCCCTTCCGGTCCGGACACTTTCACCCCCTTCCGGTCCGGACACTTTCCCCCCCTTCCGGTCCGGACACTTTCCCCCCCTTCCGGTCCGGACACTTTCCCCCCCTTCCAGTCCGGACACTTTCCCCCCCTTCCGGTCCGGACACTTTCCCCCCTTTCCAGTCCGGACACTTTCACCCCCTTTCAGTCTGGACACTTTCATCCCCTTTCCAGTCCGGACACTTTCACCCCCTTCCGGTCCGGACACTTTCACCCCCTTCCAGTCTGGACACTTTCCCCCCTTCCAGTCCGGACACTTTCCCCCCCCTTCCAGTCCGGACACTTTCCCCCCCCTTCCAGTCCGGACACTTTCACCCCCTTCCGGTCCGGACACTTTCACCCCCTTCCAGTCCGGACACTTTCCCCCCCTTCCAGTCCGGACACTTTCACCCCCTTCCAGTCCGGACACTTTCACCCCCTTCCAGTCCGGACACTTTCCCCCCCTTCCAGTCCGGACACTTTCACCCCCTTCCGGTCCGGACACTTTCACCCCCTTCCAGTCCGGACACTTTCCCCCCCTTCCAGTCCGGACACTTTCACCCCCTTTCGGTCCGGACACTTTCCCCCCCTTCCAGTCCGGACACTTTTCCCCCTTCCAGTCTGGACACTTTCCCCCCCTTCCAGTCCGGACACTTTCACCCCCTTCCAGTCCGGACACTTTCCCCCCCTTCCAGTCCGGACACTTTCACCCCCTTCCAGTCTGGACACTTTCCCCCCCCTTCCAGTCCGGACACTTTCACCCCCTTCCAGTCCGGACACTTTCCCCCCCTTCCAGTCCGGACACTTTCACCCCCTTCCGGTCCGGACACTTTCACCCCCTTCCAGTCCGGACACTTTCCCCCCCTTCCGGTCCGGACACTTTCCCCCCCTTCCGGTCCGGACACTTTCCCCCCCTTCCGGTCCGGACACTTTCACCCCCTTCCGGTCCGGACACTTTCCCCCCCTTCCGGTCCGGACACTTTCCCCCCCTTCCGGTCCGGACACTTTCCCCCCCTTCCGGTCCGGACACTTTCCCCCCCTTCCGGTCCGGACACTTTCCCCCCTTTCCAGTCCGGACACTTTCACCCCCTT
>NW_028319150.1:120000-182500 GCF_062004578.1 Staurois parvus | reverse complement strand
TGCTACTAAATCTGCATCAATCTCTCAGACATCCTCTGTCCTCTTGTCTCTCTTTTTATTTTTCTCTTTCTCTCCCCCCCTCCCCTCCTCTTCCCCCCTCCCCCCCTCTCTCTCTCTCTCTCCCAGTTGCTGTGTAAAATCTGTAATCTCTCTTTCTATGAATGAAATGTATATGTGTATCCCTCCCCCCCCCCCTTCTGGAATGTCCCTTTGCCGGGTCTGGACTGGGGGGGAGGGGGGGGTCCTGTTGGATGATCTGATAATGGTCCAGTGTGGGGCGGTGAAGAGTTAATCCCGGAGTAGGAGGCGGAGGTGATATTTGGAGGCGGAGTCTGTGGGAAGTGTAAAGTCCAGGAGGTAAATGGAGCTCCGCCCTGCTGACAACAATACAGGGTGTGGGGATATCGCAGGACCGGATCTGAACCGGAGCTGGGCGTGTCCGCAGGGAGATTCTGTATACAGGAGGCAGCGCACTCTGCAAACCACCCTTCCCTGGATAGGGAGTCTGCAGATTCTTTACTGTAACAGCAGTCAGGTTGTTGAGTCTTTACTGTAAAGGCAGGCTGTGGGTTTCTTATTATAATGGTGTTCAGATTGTAGATTCTTTACTGTAAAAGTAAGCAGTCTGTAGTTTTTTTGTTTTTTTTTACTATAATGGTATTTGGGTTGTGGATTCTTTACTGTAAATGTGATCAGGCTATGGATTCTTTTCTCTAAAAGTAGCCAGACTCTAGATTCTTTACTGTAAAGGTAATGGGGCTATGGATTCTTTTCTCTAAAAGTAGCCGGACTCTAGATTCTTTACTGTAAAGGTAATGGGGCTATGGATTCTTTTCTCTAAAAGTAGCCGGGCTCTAGATTCTTTACTGTAAAGGTGATCAGGCTATGGATTCTTTTCTCTAAAAGTAGCCGGACTCTAGATTCTTTACTGTAAAGGTAATGGTGCTATGGATTTTTTTCTCTAAAAGTAGCCGGGCTCTAGATTCTTTACTGTAAAGGTAGTCAGGCTGCGGATTATTTACTTTAAAGGTAATCATTAGTGGATTCTTTACTGTAAAGGCAGTCTGATTGTGGAATATTTGCTGTAAAGATAGCCAAACTTTAAATTATTTTCTGTAAAATTATATTGTGGAATCTTTACTGTAAAAGTAGGTAGGCTGTGATTCTTTTTTTTAATTGTAATGGTATTCAGGCTTGGGATTCTTTACTGTAAAGGTAGTTGGGCTTGGGATTCTTTTCTCAAAAAAGTAGCCGACTCTTTACTGTAAAATGAGTTGGTCTGTGGATTCTTTACTGTAAAAGGTAATCAGGCTGTGGATTCTTTGCTGCATGCGCAGTCAGACAGTGGATTCTTTACTGGAAACACCATCAGACGGGATTCTTTACTGTAAAGGTATTCAAACTGCATACTGTAATGGTAGACAAACTACAGTTTCTTCACTGTAAAAGCGGACTGTAGTAGATTAATTAGCTTGTACATTTTTTATAAGAATCCGACTGTGGACTATTTATTTACTCTAGGAGTCATTTTGCTGTGGATTCTTTACTGTAAGTGTAGTCACATGGTATATTCTTTACTATAATGATGGTTAGGTTATATTCTATTTACTGTCAGCATTGTTAGGGAACAGATTATCTACTGTAGCTACAATCGGTCTGCTGTCTTTACAGTAAAGGTAGATAGCGTTTAAATCCTTTATGGTAGTGGTATTAAACATAGTTAGGGTTCTTCACTGTAAGAGTGAACAGACTATGGCTTATTATAGTAGTGATAACACTGCCAGTTATGTAGAATCTATAATCTTTAACAGTAAGCTGTATTTAAAAGCCAGGCTGTGTGGAAGAGTAGTCAGGCTGTGGGTTCTTTACCGTAAAGGTAGACTGTATGTTAAAGTATTCGGGCTGTGGGTTCTTTACTGTAAAGGTAGGATGTATGTAAAAGTAGTCAGGCTATGGATTCTTTGCTGTAAGTGCAGACTGTATGTAAAAGTAGTCAAGCTATGGATTCTTTACTGTAAGTGTAGACTGTATGTAAAAGTAGCCAGGCTATGGATTCTTTACTGTAAGTGTAGACTGTAGAAGTAGTCAGGCTATGGATTCTTTACTGTAAGTGTATGTAAAAGTAGTCAGGCTGTGGGTTCTTTATCGTAAAGGTAGACTGTATGTTAAAGTAGTCGGGCTGTGGGTTCTTTGCTGTAAAGGTAGGATGTATGTAAAATTAGTCAGGCTATGGATTCTTTACTGTAAGTGCAGACTGTATGTAAAAGTAGTCAGACTGTGGGTTCTTTACTGTATGGGTAGGATGTATATAAAAGTAGTCAGGCTGTGGATTCTTTACTGTAAGTGCAGACTTTATGTAAAAGTAGTCAGGCTATGGATTCTTTACTGTAAGTGTAGACTGTCTGTAGAAGTAGTCAGGCTATGGATTCTTTACTGTAAGTGTAGACTGTATGTAAAAGTAGTCAGGCTATGGATTCTTTACTGTAAGTGCAGACTGTATGTAAAAGTGGTCAGGCTATGGATTCTTTACTGTAAGTGCAGACTGTATGTAAAAGTGGTCAGGCTATGGATTCTTTACTGTAAGTGTATGTAAAAGTAGTCAGGCTGTGGGTTCTTTACTGTAAAGGTAGACTGTATGTTAAAGTAGTCAGGCTGTGGATTCTTTACTGTAAGTGTAGACTGTCTGTAAAAGTAGTCAGACCGTGGGTTCTTTACTGTAAAGGCAGGATGTATGTAAAATTAGTCAGGCTATGGATTCTTTACTGTAAGTGTAGACTGTATGTAAAAGTAGCCAGGCTATGGATTTTTTACTGTAAGTGTAGACTGTCTGTAGAAGTAGTCAGGCTATGGATTCTTTACTGTAAGTGTAGACTGTATGTAAAAGTAGTCAGGCTATGGATTCTTTACTGTAAGTGCAGACTGTATGTAAAAGTGGTCAGGCTATGGATTCTTTACTGTAAGTGTATGTAAAAGTAGTCAGGCTGTGGGTTCTTTACTGTAAAGGTAGACTGTATGTTAAAGTAGTCAGGCTGTGGATTCTTTACTGTAAGTGTAGACTGTCTGTAAAAGTAGTCAGACCGTGGGTTCTTTACTGTAAAGGCAGGATGTATGTAAAATTAGTCAGGTTATGGATTCTTTACTGTAAGTGTAGACTGTATGTAAAAGTAGCCAGGCTATGGATTCTTTGCTACCAGTGTAAACTGAATGCAACATTCTTTACTGTAAAAGTAGGCGTGATCTATTTAAATAAAATAATATATATATTATGAACACGTTAAACCAAGGTTAAAAACAAAAATCATTAAAAAAAAAACCATTAGACACCAGAAAACATAAAAACGACCTTTTATTAAAGCACGTTCCATATTACATCCTCGGAGATATCGGCTGACCCTCCCCAAAAATATGATTAGTCATATAAATAATATAAAATAATTCTCTGAATATCAGGAAGATCCAGTCAAGCAGGGGTGAGGAAGTGCGAGAAGCGGGAGGTGGCGGCTCCGTCGGTGTAAACAGGCGTGACGGTCCTTTACGCTCGGACTCGGAGCAAAACGTAACCAGAAAACGAGGAAACGGATCCACAGAAAAGGGCGGAGCGGAAGACATTCACAGTGAATTATCGCAAACTAAAAAGTAACAAAATGTGTGTTTTTTGGGGGTCTCGGTCCTTCAGAAATGGTGCATTTTTTGGGGTGCACATATCACAGTGCGTTGGTTTTTTTTTTGTTTTTTTGGAGGGTGTATACCACAGGCACCCGTGACCTGACAGCTTTGCGTCCGCCTCCTCCTCCCCTCCTTTGTACCAGTGCGTCGTCTGATTCCAATGTCTCCAATCACAGCTTGCATTGAGTGTCGCTAGGTAAGTTTCAGCCTCCAGCGCGATCATATCTCATCGGATCGGGCCGTTTTTGAAGGGTCCTTCCCGGCAGGGCCCCCTCCTGGGTGGAACTGCAGTATGACTTTCTGTCCTGGGGGAGGAGATTCCAAGGGGACAAGTTCCTCGGGGGCTGGCCTCTCCAGGCTTCTCCCAGCTCCTCTCTTTTCTGAGTCCACCTCTTCCTGCTCAGGGAGATGCGGAGCGCCGTTGAGAGTTTCCCGAACCGTCTCTTCCAGTTGGAGTTCAGGTGTCGGGCTGTCCGGTACCACGGGGGGCTCCGTGACCTCTGAGAAGCCTCCTTCATTTAGAATGTTCCTGGATATTACTGGTAATATTGTAAAAAAAAAAAAAAAGTTACTATTACTATGATCATAAATTCCATTTTTTGTCTTCTGAGGTGCAAGACTCCCCATTTCTGAAGCTGTAAATATTCTTATAATTTTTTAAATATTTTTTAAATTTTTTATTCTTGATTTTTTTTAAATATTTACATTTTTTTAATTATTATTATTTTTTTTTTTTTTAAGTGTTGTCCTGAAACACTCCTACAATAAAAGATAGGAAAGGATAAGCAGTTTCCCCTCCAGCCTGATGTCAGATTCAGCTGGTGTGCAGGGAATGTTGAGCACAGTACTCACAATGACAGACTCCCCTTTTCCCATTTCTGAAGCTGTAAATATTCTTATAATTTTTTTAATATTTTTTAAATTTTTTATTCTTAAATTTTTTTAAATATTTAATTTTTTTAATAATTATTATTATTTTTTTTTTTTTTAAAGTGTGCTCCTGAAACACTCCTACAATAAAAGATAGGAAATTATAAGAATCTCCACTCCAGCCTGATGTCGGGTTCAGCTGGTGTGCAGGGAATGTTGAGCACAGTACTCACAATGACAGACTCCCCTTTTCCCATTTCTGAAGCTGTAAATATTCTTATAATTTTTTTAATATTTTTTAAATTTTTTATTCTTAATTTTTTTTAAATATTTACATTTTTTTAATTATTATTATTATTTATTTTTTTTTTTTAAGTGTTGTCCTGAAACACTCCTACAATAAAAGATAGGAAAGGATAAGCAGTTTCCCCTCCAGCCTGATGTCAGATTCAGCTGGTGTGCAGGGAATGTTGAGCACAGTACTCACAATGACAGACTCCCCATTTCTGAAGCTGTAATTATTCTTAAAAATTTTCAAATATTTTTTCCATATTTTTTTTTATTATTATTATAATAATTTTTTTATTTTTTATTTTTTTTAACTAAGTGTGCTCCTGAAACACTCCTACAATAAAAAACAGGAAATGATAAGAATCTCCTCTCCAGCCTGATGTCGGGTTCAGCTGGTGTGCAGGGAATGTTGAGCACAGTACTCACAATGACAGACTCTCCATTTCCCATTTCTGAAGCTGTAATTATTCTTAAATCTCTTCAAATATTTTTTACATATTTTTTTTATTATTATTATTATTTTTTTGTATTTTTTATTTTTTTTAACTAAGTATTTTTTACATTTTTTTTTTTTTTAACTAAGCGCGCTCCTGAAACACCTCTACAATAAAAGATAGGAAAGGATAAGAAGTTTCCACTCCAGCCTGATGTCAGATTCAGCTGGTGTGCAGGGAATGTTGAGCGCAGTACTCACCATGACAGATTCCCCATTTCCCATTTCTAAAGCTGTAATTATTCTAAAAATTTTCAAATATTTTTTACATATTTTTTTATTAATATTCTTATTTTTATTTTTTTTTTAAGTGTGCTCCTGAAACACTCCTACAATAAAAGATAGGAAATGATAAGAAGTTTCCCCTCCAGCCTGATGTCGGATTCAGCTGGTGTGCAGGGAATGTTGAGCGCAGTACTCACAATGACAGACTCTCCATTTCCCATTTCTGAAGCTGTAATTATTCTTAAAATTTTTCAAATATTTTTTACATATTTTTTTTTATTATTATTATAATAATTTTTTAATTTTTTTTATTTTTTTTTTAAGTGTGCTCCTGAAACACTCCTCCATTAAAAGATAGGAAAGGATAAGAAGTTTCCCCTCCAGCCTGATGTCGGATTCAGCTGGTTTGCAGGGAATGTTGAGCGCAGTACTCACCATGACAGCGGTGAGATTTTTGGCTGTGTACTTACCCCCGGTGGGTGTGTAGGTGGCCTTGTCGCCGGTGGCCCCGGAGCGCAGAGGGTAGTAGTTGGGGTAGATCAGCAGAGCCAGGGAGAAGATGAGGATCTGGAAGAGAGTGTCAGCTCTGTGAGCAGCGCATGCGGTTGAGGCGAGTTGGGGGGGAGGGGCTAAGGGGGTCAGAGGGCACGTACCAGGACACAGGTGCCGGTCTGCGCGGCCTTGTTGGACGTCTGCTTGATGAGGGTCTGTAGTTTGCGCAGCTGGGTGAGCAGGGATCTGCGGTGGAGAGTTATGGGTCACTTTCATCACCATCATACTGATCCTTAGCTTCCTCATAGGGACCATTGTATCTCCTCCACAATGGCCACCATCAAACTGATCCTTAGTTTCCTCATAGGGACCATTGTATCTCCTCCACAAATGGCCACCATCATCCTTAGCTTCCTCATAGGGACCATTGTATCTCCTCCACAAATGGCCACCATCATCCTTAGCTTCCTCATAGGGACCATTTTATCTCCTCCACAAATGGCCACCACCATACTGATCCTTAGCTTCCTCATAGGGACCATTGTATCTCCTCCACAAATGGCCACCATCATACTGATCCTTAGATTCCTCATAGGAACCATTATATCTCCTCCACAAATGGCCACCATCATACTGATCCTTAGATTCCTCATAGGAACCATTATATCTCCTCCACAAATGGCCACCACCATACTGATCCTTAGCTTCCTCATAGGGACCATTGCATCTCCTGCACAAATGGCCACCATCATACTGATCTTTAGATTCCTCATAGGGACCATCATATCTCCTCCACAAATGACCACCATCATACTAATCCTTAGCATCCTCATAGGGACCATTGTATCTCCTCCACAAATGACCACCATCATACTAATCCTTAGCATCCTCATAGGGACCCTTGTATCTCCTCCACAAATGGCCACCACCATACTGATCCTTAGCTTCCTCATAGGGACCATCGTATCTCCTCCACAAATGACCACCATCATACTAATCCTTAGCATCCTCATAGGGACCATTGTATCTCCTCCAGAGATGGCCACCATCATACTAATCCTTAGCATCCTCATAGGGACCATTGTATCTCCTCCACAGATGGCCACCACCATACCCATCCCCTGGTCACACTGGCCCTGGCTCTACTCACATATTGTGCTTCTCCAGTTCGAAGACCTTCTTGTGGAGTTCTTGATTCTGCGCGGAACATGCGGCCACCCTGCAAAGGACACGACGTTAATTATCCCTCCCCTGTGGCCACGCCTCCCTCTCCAACCAACCCATCGATACACTCACCGACTCTCCAGGCCATCAATGTATTCCTTCTTGCGCCTCCGACTATCCTGCGCCGACTGCTTGTTCCTGATCTTCCTTCGCACCTTCTTCAGTATCCGCTCCTCGGCCTGCGGGGTGGAGGAAACAATTTACTTCAGAAGTTCTCCTTCGTGACTACGATGGACGAGTCCGATGCTTCGTTTGAGCAGAATAGGACTTCGTTGATTTGGGTAACAAAATAAATTGCAACACGTTTCCGGGGTCAGCCCCCTTCATTGGGGCTACAAATCATGAAGGAAAGAAGGTATAACATGTATCAGTATTGGCCCCAGATGTTTCTACCGAAAGGACATCCTGGTAGTAGTTGGTCACGGCCAACTGGACTTGTTCTGTAACGTTGAAGATGTTTTGTGTCTTCTCCGAGCAAGATAATCTCATCCTTGGTGCTGGACAGGCGTGGAATCCTTGAGTCCCATGGCTGAAGGTGTGAACTAGTGTCAACTAGCCTGGGTGGAGATGTTAAAATGGCATTTTATGTGAAAGACAGATGGTGTCAAAGGTCCCCACCCCCGTTCATGGATGGTTGCTCCAATTTGACGTAGATGGCGTCTTTTATGCCTTTTGCCAACCCGTTGTTAACTGTCCCGAAATGTGCTCCTCACTGTCCTCCAAAGATGATCCCTTTTCCTTAAAGTGTAGGAAGAGTCTTGACCTGTGAAATTTGCCCTTCTATGTTGGGACATTTGTTGGTTGAGAGGGCACCAAGGATGGGATTATGTATCTGGATCCACAACTTTCCCCCGTCCTGTTCTTGGACATTCAACATCTGCCGTGACACATTCCATGGTGATTGGATGAAGGTGTCTGCAACCTGTGTGGATATAAATACTGAGGTATGTTTGCTATCTCTACTCTGCCTAGATGACCCCAGTTAGCACCTTCAGCCTTGAGACTTGAGGGAGCGACACCTATGAAGACATCCTGACACCAAGGATGGGATTATGTAGCTTGGAGAATCTACCAAACATCTACATTACAGAAAAAGTCCAGTTGAATCTGACCAGCTACTACCAGGAATGCCTTTTTTTTGGTTCCACAACTTTCCCCCGTTCTGTTCTTGGACATTCAACATCTGCCGTGACACATTCCATGGTGATTGGATGAAGGTATCTGCTACCTATGTGGATATAAATACTGGGGTATGTTTACTATCTCTACTCTGGCTAGATGACAGCAGTTAGCACCTTCAGCCTTGTGATTTGAGGGAGCGACACCTATGAAGACATCCTGACACCAAGGATGGGATTATGTATCTGGTTCCACAACTTTCCCTGTCCTGTTCTTGGACATTCAACATTGCCGTGACACATTCCATGGTGATTGGATGAAGGTATCTGTGCTACCTGTGTGGATATAAATACTGAGGTATGTTTGCTATCTCTAAGCCGCCTAGATGACCCCAGTTAACACCTTCAGCCTTGAGACTTGAGGGATCCACACCTATGAAGACATCCTGACACCAAGGATGGGATTATACAGCTTGGAGAATCTACCAAACATCTACATTTCAGAAAAAGTCCAGTTGAATCTGACCGGCTACTACCAGGAATGCCTTTCCAGTTACAACCAGATTGGGATTATGTATCTGTTTCCACAACTTTCCCCGTCCTGTTCTTGGACATTCAACATCTGCCATGACACATTCCATGGTGATTGGATGAAGGTGTCTGCTACCTATGTGGATATAAATACTGAGGTATGTTTGCTATCTCTACTCTGGCTGGATGACCGCAATTAACGCCTTCAGCCTTGAGACTTGAGGGAGCGACACCTATGAAGACATCCTGACACCAAGGATGGGATTATGTAGTTTGGAGAATCTACCAAACATCTACAATACAGAAAAAGTCCAGTTGAATCTGACCGGCTACTACCAGGAATGAGAAGGAGAAGAAGTAAGAGAAGGAAGAGAAGGAGGAGAGGGAGAAGGAGAAGAAGAAAGAGAAGGAGAAGGAGAAAGAGGAGAAGAAGGAAGAGAAGGAGGAGAAGGAAGAGAAGGAGGAGAAGGAAGAGAAGGAAGAGAAGGAAGAGAAGCAGAAGAAAGAAGAGAAGCAACAGAAAGAAGAGGAGGAGAAGAAAGAGGAGATGGAGAAGGAAGAGAAGGAGAAGAAGGAGAAAGAGAAGAAGGAAGAGAAGCAGAAAAAGGAAGAGAAGAAGAAGGAAGAGAAGGAGAAGAAAGAGGAGATGGAGAAGGAAGAGAAGGAGAAGGAAGAGAAGAAGAAGGAAGAGAAGGAGAAGAAGGAAGAGAAGGAGAAGAAGGAAGAGAAGAAGAAGGAAGAGAAGGAGAAGAAAGAGGAGATGGAGAAGGAAGAGAAGGAGAAGAAGGAAGAGAATGAGAATGAGAAGAAGGAAGAGAAGAAGGAGAAGGAAGAGGAGAAGGAGGAGGAGAGGGAGAAGGCGAAGAAAGAGAAGGAAGAGAAGGAGCATAAGAAAAAGAATGAGAAGGAAGAGAAGGAGAAGCAGGAGAAAGAAGAGAAGGAGGAGAAATAGAATGATGAGAGGGAGAAGAAAAGAAGGAGGGGAACAAGAAGAAGAAGGAGAAGAAAGAGGAGAAGGAGGAGGATTCATTGATATTGGACACATGGAGTATGGGTGACAAGGCCTTCACCTTCCGGTGAGGATGCTGGTTGGGTCGGCTCCTCAGTGTTGATTCTTGTCACCTGATCTCTGTTTTCTAGCTGTAATCCCTGATGAAGGCGGCTTCTCCTGACCCGAAACGCGTTGGAATTGAATTCATTTATAAATCATGGAAGTGGATTTTTCATACTTGGAGTCTAACATTTCTTTTGGCATTTCTCAGCTTCGCTCCGTCATGGATTAGATCCGGGACTCCTCTGTCCTCCATTTTGGTGCCACCACCCAACTCTCCCAGATCCCATCTCTGGGCACCTACACCAGGAACTCCGCCCACCCCGCCCCATGAGCCGACTCTTTGCCTTCCCCTACCGTAGCCGGTCTAAATTTGGAAGGCGGCACAACAAGACAAGTGGGGGGGGCGACTTACCTTGGTCAGAGGTAGGTTACTCGGCAGGGCCACCCCTTCCTGTGACAGCAGCCTCTTCTCCTCATCGGTCAGGTGGAGCTCCGGGTACTGCGGGGGAGAAGAGACCGAGAGAATGAGACCCCGGCCACCGCGGGGACCCCGGACAGGCAGAGCGCCGACACTCACCAGGGAGTCCATGGAGAGCAGGTCTGGGGAGGACCCCCGCAGCGGCAGGGGCTTGCAGAGTCCGGCATGCAGGGGCGGCAGCTCATTCACGATGCAGCTCTCCGGAATCAGCACGGGAGACGGCCAATCCTCTGCCGGTACAAACACGCAACATACTGCTCAACCGTCTGACAAAGAGCAGCAACCAATCAGACAGATACTTCCTCATTTCTTGGCTGGAGGACGTCCAGCATCATCTAGCACTTTCCTCCCTAGCTTTACTGACCCCGCCCCTTTTTATTCATTGGAGCCTGCCTCATTTCCTGGCTGGAGGACGTCCGGCATCATCTAGCGATTTCCTCCCCAGCCTGACTGACCCCGCCCCTTTTTATTCATTGGAGCCCGCCTCATTTCCTGGCTGGAGGACGTCCAGCATCATCTAGGCTTTCCTCCCCAGCCTGACTGTCCCTGACCCCGCCCCTTTCATTAATTGGATTTCAGTTCTTTCAATCATGGAGGCTCAGCATCAGGTGGGCGGTACCTATGCAAATACAACGTAAGTACACCAGCTTCACCAGACTGACACCCACCCATCAAGGCATTTTGATGTTTGCATAGCTCCTCCCCCCGCTTGCATCAGCACTGAGGGCTCCTGAGAGGAGTACTGAGGCAGGGGGCTGTGCTGTTTTCATGCCCCTCCCAGCAGCCATGATCTGCCTGGATTGCATAGTGATGCACAGAGACCCAGTGATGACATCACTGGATATAAAATATTCAATGAAAATGGAAAGGTTTTATTTAAAAATGTTATTATCATGTTGATGGGGGGGGTGACCTTTTTTTTTAGGTTTTGGATGACATGGCTAGAACCCCTGTATGTTTTTTTTCTATCTGTGTCCCCTTAGTCAGATTTCCCTCCACTTCCTGTCCCAGTGACACAACAGGAAGTTGAAGGAAGTTTTTCCACACATGGGGGGGGGTTATTATCCTATTTTAGCTGTCCCCACTGGAAGATTTCCCCTCTACTCCTGTCCTGGTGACAACAAGGGCCAGGCTGAGGGATAGGCAGAAGAGGTTGTTGCAGGAAAGGGGGGGGGGTAAAAATAAAAG
Organism: Staurois parvus; assembly: GCF_062004578.1. NCBI lineage: Eukaryota > Metazoa > Chordata > Amphibia > Anura > Ranidae > Staurois > Staurois parvus. The sequence continues at coordinate 170,870 of NW_028319150.1, read as the reverse complement.
GCAGGACCTGCTGCTGAGGTAGTTCACATCTCATTGGAAAGGGGGCGCTCTTTTGGCTTTTTCATTTTGGGTGGTGGGAGCCTCAACTAGAGAAAGTGACCCTCCCCATTGGGGACACAGCAATAAAATCCTGAGTTAGGGGGGGGGGGGTTCTAACTCCAAGTTGGTGGATTTCCATTTGCACCCCCCCCCCCCACATTACCTAGTTGGATGGATATGACGCTGCTCATCTCGCCGTGCGCTTTGTGCTCCTCCATGGCCCCAATATCGTACACCAGCTTGTACACCGGGGCGGCCGCGGCCAGGGGGGCGCCGTTCTCCTGGCTCATGGGGGTCTCCGGCCGGGGGTCATCGGAGAATCCGCTGTCGCTCTCCGGCGATTCGCTGTTGGCCGCCTCGGCGCTGTAGACATCATTGGGATTGATCATCATCTGCAGATAGTCGTCAGCGTCTTCCCGCTCGTTCAGGCCCTGCAACGGCAAAAAAGAGAGCGCAGCAGTTACTCCGGCCCCAAAAAGAGAGCGCGGCGGTTATTCCGGCCCCAAAAAGAGAGCACGGCGGTTATTCCGGCCCCAAAAAGAGAGCACGGCGGTTAGTTGTCAGCGTCTTTCCGCTCATTCAGGCCCTGCAACAGCAAAAAAGAGAGCGCGGCGGTTACTCCGGCCCCAAAAAAAAAGAGAGCACGGCGGTTATTCCGGCGCCAAAAGGGAGCGCGCTGGTTATTCCGGCCCCAAAAAGAGAGCACAGCAGTTATTCTGGCAGCAAAAGGGAGCGCGGGGGTTATTCCTGCCCCAAAAAGAGAGCGCGGCGGTTATTCCGGCACCAAAAAGAGAGCGCGGCAGTTGTTCTGGCGCCAAAAGGGAGCGCGGCGGTTTTTCCAGCTCCAAAAAGAGAGCGCAGCGGTTATTCCGGCCCTAAAAAGAGAGCGCAGCAGTTATTCTGGCGGCAAAAAGAGAGTGCGGCGGTTATTCCGGCACCGAAAGAGAGCGCGACAGTTATTCTGGCAGCAAAAGGGAGCGCGGCGGTTATTCTTGCCCCAAAAAGAGAGCGCGGCGGTTATTCTGGCGGCAAAAAGAGAGCGCGGCGGTTATTCCGGCACCAAAAAGAGAGCGCAATGGTTATTCCGGCACCAAAAAGAGAGCACGGTGGTTATTCCGGCACCAAATACAGAGCGCGGTGGTTATTCCTGCGGCAAAAAGAGAGCGCGGTGGTTATTCCGGCACCAAATACAGAGCGTGGCGGTTATTCCCGCGGCAAAAAGAGAGCGCGGTGGTTATTCCGGCCCCAAAAAGAGCGCGGAGGTTATTCCAACCTCAAAAAGAGAACGCGGCGGTTATTCTGGCCCCAAAAAGAGAGCGTCGCGGTTATTCCGGCCCCAAAAAGAGAGCGTGGCAGTTATTCCGGCCCCAAAAAGAGCGCAGCGGTTATTCCAGCCTCAAAAAGAGAGCGTGGCAGTTATTCCGGCCCCAAAAAGAGCGCAGCGGTTATTCCAGCCTCAAAAAGAGAACGCGGCGGTTATTCCGGCCCCAAAAAGAGCGCTGCGGTTATTCCGGCACCAAAAAGAGAGCGTGGTGGTTATTCCGGCACCAAATACAGAGCGCGTTGGTTATTCCGGCGCCAAAAAGAGAGCGTGGTGGTTTTTCCAGGACCCAAAAAGAGAGAGCGGTGGTTATTCTGGCGCCAAATGGGAGCGCCAGGTGGCTTTACTAGAGAAACGAGCTTGTCAATGGACACGTCTGAGCTCAGGGTTTGAGGCCGTGTTCTCATAGACGTGCGTTGGGACTGCTGACGAAAGCGCACGCAGACGCGCGGCGGCGCCATTCACTGTTACCAACACCCCCATGGATCCGCAAATGCGCATTTTTTTTGCGCTTGCATTTGCGGTGCATTTTGGGGCGTAATCAGGGACTTCTTTTCCACGTTTTTTGTGCGTGGGAAAGCCCATTGAAATGAATTGGCTGCCCTACGCGCGTGCGCTGGGACGCCAATGTAGGCGGGAACCAAGCCTAAGAGACAACATACAGTATATAGGTGCTGCTGGGGAGGACATCCCTCTGCGCCATGTCCAGACGAACGTCGCCCAGCGGCCGTCTCCTGTCATCACGCGGTCGATCGTATTGACAGATCCTGGTGGCGGTCGTGCGGATCTGATCCGACCTTTGTGGCTCAGGTACCCGGATCCGTGTCCTGTGTTTGCGGAGGCGGCCGGGCGCGACTGATAGCGCTTTGTGTACGCCGAACGCTAATGAGCTTTGTAAGGACCGATAACAATCAGCGGCGGCGATTCTTTCCACTTTGTAAACACATCGGCGATAAGCCGTGGCGGCGGGCGGACGTGAATGGCGTCCAGGATGTGGTCTTGGCAAGGGAACGCGATCCGGAGCCAGACGTCAGAAAAGGCAAACCTGCCTTTAAAATTCACAACGTATGTGGTGCGTGGCCTACAGAACATTCGTACAGATGAGAACGTGGCCTACAGAACATTCGTTCAGATGAGAACGTGGCCTACAGAACATTCCTTCAGATGAGAACGTGGCCTACAGAACATTCCTTCAGATGAGAACGTGACCTAAAAAACATTCGTCAGATGAGAACGTGGCCTAAAGAACATTCGTTCAGATGAGAACGTGGCCTACAGAACATTCGTACAGATGAGACCGTGGCCTACAGAACATTCGTACAGATGAGAACGTGGCCTACAGAACATTCCTTCAGATGAGAACGTGACCTAAAGAACATTCGTCAGATGAGAACGTGGCCTAAAGAACATTCGTTCAGATGAGAACGTGGCCTACAGAACATTCGTTCAGATGAGAACGTGGCCTAAAGAACATTCATTCAGATGAGAACGTGGCCTACAGAACATTCGTACAGATGAGAACGCGGCCCAAAGAACATTCCTTCAGATGAGAACGTGGCCTAAAGAACATTCGTTTAGAAGTGAACGTGGCCTAAAGAAAATTTGTTCAGATGAGAACGTGGCCTAAAGAACATTCGTTCAGATGAGAACGTGGCCTACAGAACATTCGTTCAGATGAGAATGTGGCCTAAAGAACATTCGTTCAGATGAGAACGTGGCCTAAAGATCATTCCTTCAGATGAGAATGTGGCCTACAGAACATTCCTTCAGATGAGAACGTGGCCTACAGAACATTCGTACAGATGAGAATGTGGCCTACAGAACATTCCTTCAGATGAGAACGTGGCCTAAAGAACATTCGTCAGATGAGAACGTGGCCTAAAGAACATTCGTTCAGATGAGAACGTGGCCTACAGAACATTCGTTCAGATGAGAACGTGGCCTACAGAACATTCGTACAGATGAGAATGTGGCCTACAGAACATTCCTTCAGATGAGAACGTGGCCTAAAGAACATTCGTCAGATGAGAACGTGGCCTAAAGAACATTCGTTCAGATGAGAACGTGGCCTAAAGAACATTCGTTCAGATGAGAACGTGGCCTACAGAACATTCGTTCAGATGAGAACGTGGCCTACAGAACATTCCTTCAGATGAGAACGTGGCCTACAGAGCATTCGTACAGATGAGAACGTGGCCTACAGAACATTCCTTCAGATGAGAACGTGGCCTACAGAACATTCCTTCAGATGAGAACGTGGCCTAAAGAACATTCGTTCAGATGAGAACGTGGCCTACAGAACATTCTTTTAGATGAGAACGTGGCCTACAGAACATTCGTACAGATGAGAACGCGGCCTAAAGAACATTCCTTCAGATGAGAACGTGGCCTAAAGAACATTCGTTTAGAAGTGAACGTGGCCTAAAGAACATTTGTTCAGATGAGAACATGGCCTAAAGAACATTCATTCAGATGAGAACGTGGCCTACAGAACATTCGTTCAGATGAGAACGTGGCCTAAAGAACATTCGTTCAGATGAGAACGTGGCCTAAAGATCATACCTTCAGATGGGAATGTGGCCTACAGAACATTCGTACAGATGAGAACGCGGCCTAAAGAACATTCCTTCAGATGAGAACGTGGCCTAAAGAACATTCCTTCAGATGAGAACGTGGCCTACGGAACATTCGTTTTTTACCCGATTGGTCACATTTCTCTGCTAATTCCCTCTAGTGTTCTGTAGAATTGTTACATTGTCTCTTTTTATAAAGACCTAAGTATTTCCTGTGCTCCTCGGCTCCATCTAGTGGCCATAATGCAATATTTTTCTACATCCCATAACAAAAGAATGTTTGTTCAGAAGTGAATGTGGCCTAAAGGACATTCGTTTTTTACCCGATTGGTCACATTCATCTGCTAATTCCCTCTAACATTCTCTAGAACTGTTACATTGTACCCTTTGTTATAAAGACCTATGTAATTCCTGTGCTCCTCGGCTCCATCTAGTGGCCACAATGCGGTATTGTACTACATCCCATAACAAAAGAACATTCGTTCAGAAGAGAACGTGGCCTAAAAAACATTCGTTTTTCCTCATTTGGTCGCATTTATCTGCTAATTCCCTCTAGCGTTCTCTAAAATTGTTACTTTGTATCTCTTCTTACAAAGAGCTATGTATTTCCTGTGCTCCTCGGCTCCATCTAGTGACCATAAGGCGGTATTTTACTACTTCCTGTAATAAAAGAACATTCGTTCAGAAGAGAAGATGGCCTAAAGGCCGTTCGTTAGTTTGTTTTTACCCGATTGGTCGCATTTATCTGCTAATTCCCTCTAACGTTCTCTAGAACTGTTACATTGTATCCCTTGTTATAAAGACCTATGTATTTCCTGTGCTCCTCCACTCCATCTAGTGGTCATGATGCAGTATTTTACTACTTCCTGTAATAAAAGAACATTCGTTCAGAAATGAACGTGGCCTAAAGAACATTCGTTTTTTACCCGATTGGTCACATTTCTCTGCTAATTCCCTCTAGTGTTCTGTAGAATTGTTACATTGTCTCTTTTTATAAAGACTTATGTATTTCCTGTGCTCCTCGGCTCCATCTAGTGGCCACAATGCGGTATTTTACTACAGCCCATAACAAAAGAACGTTCATTCAGAAGTGAACGTGGCCTAAAAAACATTCTTTTTTTTTTCATATGGTCGCATTTATCTGCTAATTCCCTCTAGCGTTCTCTAGAACCGTTACATTGTATCCCTTGTTATAAAGACCTATGTATTTCCTGTGCTCCTCCCCTCCATCTAGTGGCCATAACGTGGTATTTTACTACTTCCCATAACAAAAAAACATTCGTTCAAAAGTGAAGGTGTCCTAAAAAAACATTCGTTTTTTTCCTCATTTGGTTACATTTATCTGCTAATTGCCTCTAGCGCCTAAAAGTGTTACTTTGTATCTCTTTTTACAAAGAACTATATATTTCCGATGCTCCTCCCCTCCATCTAGTGGCCACAAGTTGGTATTTTACTTCCTGTATTAAAAGAACATTCGTTCAGAAGAGAACGCGGCCTATAGGACATTCGTTTTGCCCGGTTGGTCGCATTTATCTGCTAATCCCCTCTAGCGTTCTCTGGAATTGTTACATTGTATCCCTTGTTATACAGACCTATGTGTTTCCTGTGCTCCTCCCCTCCATCTAGCGGCCATAATGCGATATTTTACTACTTCATTGGGGGTGTTGGACATTATCAGAGACTGCCGAGAGTCTGTGGATTTCAGTGGGAGGGACCCCGTCTGATGGACAAGAATTAGGAGGAAGCATCGCATGCATGTGTAATGAGCCAATATGGCCGCCCACATCCCACAATGCCCTGCGTGAGGCGCTCTGCCACTTACCGTCCTCCCGCTGAGCTGCCATTCGTCGTACGCTTTCTCGGCTGGAAATCCGTGACTTTCGGACAGGGGGAAGGCGATGGGCTCTGCCCCCGGAAACCCCTGCGAGTGGAATAGATCGTCCTGCCCCTCGAACAGGGGCCCCAGGAGCAGTTCAGGTCTGGAGGAGTCCATGTTCCCTCGGGGGGGGGGGGGACTGAGAGATCAACTCTGCAAAGAACATCGATGAGGAGTTAATGATTGCCTGTACCCTGTAACACGACCGCAGTCTCTAGCAGTCCCCTGTAACACGACCGCAGTCTCTAGCAGTCCCCTGTAACACGACCGCAGTCTCTAGCAGTCCCCTGTAACACGACCACAGTCTCTAGCAGTCCCCTGTAACACGACCGCAGTCTCTAGCAGTCCCCTGTAGCACGACCGCAGTCTCTAGCAGTCCCCTGTAACACGACCGCAGTCCCTAGCAGTCCCCTGTAACACGACCGCAGTCTCTAGCAGTCCCCTGTAACATGACCGCAGTCTCTAGCAGTCCCCTGTAACACGACCGCAGTCTCTAGCAGTCCCCTGTAACACGACCGCAGTCTCTAGCAGTCCCCTGTAACACGACCACAGTCTCTAGCAGTCCCCTGTAACACGACCGCAGTCTCTAGCAGTCCCCTGTAGCACGACCGCAGTCTCTAGCAGTCTCCTGTAACACGACCGCAGTCTCTAGCAGTCCCCTGTAACACGACCGCAGTCTCTAGCAGTCCCCTGTAACATGACCGCAGTCTCTAGCAGTCCCCTGTAACATGACCGCAGTCTCTAGCAGTCCCCTGTAACATGACCGCAGTCTCTAGCAGTCCCCTGTAACATGACCGCAGTCTCTAGCAGTCCCCTGTAACATGACCGCAGTCTCTAGCAGTCCCCTGTAACATGACCGCAGTCTCTAACAGTCCCCTGTAACATGTCCACAGTCTCTAGCAGTCCCCTGTAACATGACCGCAGTCTCTAGCAGTCCCCTGTAACATGACCGCAGTCTATAGCAGTCCCCTGTAACATGACCGCAGTCTATAGCAGTCCCCTGTAACATGACCACAGTCTTTAGCAGTCCACTGTAACATGACCAAAGTCCCCTGTAACATGACCACAGTCTCTAGCAGTCCCCTGTAACACGACCGCAGTCTCTAGCAGTCCCCTGTAACACGACCGCAGTCTGTAGCAGTCCCCTGTAACACGACCGCAGTCTCTAGCAGTCCCCTGTAACACGACCGCAGTCTCTAGCAGTCCCCTGTAACACGACCGCAGTCTGTAGCAGTCCCCTGTAACACGACCGCAGTCTATAGCAGTCCCCTGTAACATGACCGCAGTCTATAGCAGTCCCCTGTAACATGACCGCAGTCTATAGCAGTCCCCTGTAACATGACCACAGTCTCTAGCAGTCCCCTGTAACATGACCACAGTCTGTAGCAGTCCCCTGTAACACGACCGCAGTCTATAGCAGTCCCCTGTAACATGACCGCAGTCTCTAGCAGTCCCCTGTAACACGACCGCAGTCTATAGCAGTCCCCTGTAGCATGACCACAGTCTCTAGCAGTCCCCTGTAACATGACCGCAGTCTATCGCAGTCCCCTGTAACATGACCGCAGTCTCTAGCAGTCCCGTTACATGACCGCAGTCTATAGCAGTCCTTGTAACATGACCGCAGTCATTAGCAGTCCCCTGTTACATGACCACAGTTTATCGCAGTCCCCTGTAACATGACCGCAGTCTCTAGCAGTCCCCTGTAACACGACCGCAGTCTCTAGCAGTCCCCTGTAACACGACCGCAGTCTCTAGCAGTCCCCTGTAACACGACCGCAGTCTCTAGCAGTCCCCTGTAACACGACCGCAGTCTCTAGCAGTCCCCTGTAACACGACCGCAGTCTCTAGCAGTCCCCTGTAACACGACCGCAGTCTCTAGCAGTCCCCTGTAACACGACCGCAGTCTCTAGCAGTCCCCTGTAACACGACCGCAGTCTCTAGCAGTCCCCTGTAACACGACCGCAGTCTCTAGCAGTCCCCTGTAACACGACCACAGTCTCTAGCAGTCCCCTGTAACACGACCGCAGTCTCTAGCAGTCCCCTGTAACATGACCGCAGTCTCTAGCAGTCCCCTTTAACATGACCACAGTCTTTAGCAGTCCCCTGTAACATGACCAAAGTCCCCTGTAACATGACCACAGTCTCTAGCAGTCCCATGTAACATGACCGCAGTCTCCAGCAGTCCCCTGTAACACGACCGCAGTCTCTAGCAGTCCCCTGTAACACGACCGCAGTCTCTAGCAGTCCCCTGTAACACGACCGCAGTCTCTAGCAGTCCCCTGTAACATGACCGCAGTCTCTAGCAGTCCCCTTTAACATGACCACAGTCTTTAGCAGTCCCCTGTAACATGACCGCAGTCTATAGCAGTCCCCTGTAACACGACCGCAGTCTGTAGCAGTCCCCTGTAACACGACCGCAGTCTCTAGCAGTCCCCTGTAACATGACCGCAGTCTCTAGCAGTCCCCTGTAACATGACCGCAGTCTCTAGCAGTCCCCTTTAACATGACCACAGTCTTTAGCAGTCCCCTGTAACATGACCAAAGTCCCCTGTAACATGACCACAGTCTCTAGCAGTCCCATGTAACATGACCGCAGTCTCCAGCAGTCCCCTGTAACACGACCGCAGTCTCTAGCAGTCCCCTGTAACACGACCGCAGTCTCTAGCAGTCCCCTGTAACACGACCGCAGTCTCTAGCAGTCCCCTGTAACATGACCGCAGTCTCTAGCAGTCCCCTTTAACATGACCACAGTCTTTAGCAGTCCCCTGTAACATGACCGCAGTCTATAGCAGTCCCCTGTAACACGACCGCAGTCTGTAGCAGTCCCCTGTAACATGACCACAGTCTGTAGCAGTCCCCTGTAACACGACCGCAGTCTATAGCAGTCCCCTGTAGCATGACCACAGTCTCTAGCAGTCCCCTGTAACATGACCGCAGTCTATCGCAGTCCCCTGTAACATGACCGCAGTCTCTAGCAGTCCCGTTACATGACTGCAGTCTATAGCAGTCCCTGTAACATGACCGCAGTCATTAGCAGTCCCCTGTAACATGACCACAGTCTATCGCAGTCCCCTGTAACATGACCGCAGTCTCTAGCAGTCCCCTGTAACATGACCGCAGTCTCTAGCAGTCCCCTGTAACACGACCGCAGTCTCTAGCAGTCCCCTGTAACACGACCGCAGTCTCTAGCAGTCCCCTGTAACACGACCGCAGTCTCTAGCAGTCCCCTGTAACACGACCGCAGTCTCTAGCAGTCCCCTGTAACACGACCGCAGTCTCTAGCAGTCCCCTGTAACACGACCGCAGTCTCTAGCAGTCCCCTGTAACACGACCGCAGTCTCTAGCAGTCCCCTGTAACACGACCACAGTCTCTAGCAGTCCCCTGTAACACGACCGCAGTCTCTAGCAGTCCCCTGTAACATGACCGCAGTCTCTAGCAGTCCCCTGTAACATGACCACAGTCTCTAGCAGTCCCCTGTAACATGACCGCAGTCTCTAGCAGTCCCCTTTAACATGACCACAGTCTTTAGCAGTCCCCTGTAACATGACCAAAGTCCCCTGTAACATGACCACAGTCTCTAGCAGTCCCCTGTAACATGACCGCAGTCTCCAGCAGTCCCCTGTAACATGACCGCAGTCTCTAGCAGTCCCCTGTAACATGACCGCAGTCTCTAGCAGTCCCCTGTAACATGACCACAGTCTTTAGCAGTCCCCTGTAACATGACCACAGTCTTTAGCAGTCCCCTGTAACATGACCAAAGTCCCCTGTAACATGACCACAGTCTCTAGCAGTCCCCTGTAACATGACCGCAGTCTCCAGCAGTCCCCTGTAACATGACCACAGTCTCTAGCAGTCCCCTGTAACATGACCGCAGTCTATAGCAGTCCCCTGTAACATGACCGCAGTCTCTAGCAGTCCCCTGTAACATGACCGCAGTCTATAGCAGTCCCCTGTAACATGACCGCAGTCTATAGCAGTCCCCTGTAGCATGACCACAGTCTCTAGCAGTCCCCTGTAACATGACCGCAGTCTATCGCAGTCCCCTGTAACATGACCGCAGTCTATAGCAGTCCCTGTAACATGACCGCAGTCTATCGCAGTCCCCTGTAACATGACCACAGTCTATAGCAGTCCCCTGTAGCATGACCACAGTCTCTAGCAGTCCCCTGTAACATGACCGCAGTCTATCGCAGTCCCCTGTAACATGACCGCAGTCATTAGCAGTCCCCTGTAACATGACCACAGTCTATCGCAGTCCCCTGTAACATGACCGCAGTCTCTAGCAGTCCCCTGTAACATGACCGCAGTCTCTAGCAGTCCCCTGTATCATTACCGCAGTCTATAGCAGTCCCTGTAACATGACCACAGTCTATAGCAGTCCCCTGTAGCATGACCAGTCTCTAGCAGTCCCCTGTAGCATGACCACAGTCTCTAGCAGTCCCCTGTAACATGACCGCAGTCTATCGCAGTCCCCTGTAACATGACCGCAGTCATTAGCAGTCCCCTGTAACATTATCACAGTCTCTAGCAGTCCCCTGTAACATTATCACAGTCTCTAGCAGTCCCCTGTAACATGACCGCAGTCTCTAGCAGTCCCCTGTAACATGACCGCAGTCTCCAGCAGTTTTTTGTAACATGACCGCAGTCTCTAGCAGTCCCCTGTAACATGACCGCAGTCATTAGCAGTCCCCTGTAACATGACCACAGTCTATAGCAGTCCCCTGTAACATGACCGCAGTCTCCAGCAGTTTTTTGTAACATGATTGCAGTCTCTAGCAGTCCCCTGTAACATGACCGCAGTCTCTAGCAGTCCCCTGTAACACAACCACAGTCTATAGCAGTCCCCTGTAACATGACCGCAGTCTCCAGCAGTTTTTTGTAACATGACCGCAGTCTCTAGCAGTCCCCTGTAACATGACCGCAGTCTCTAGCAGTCCCCTATAACACGACCACAGTCTCTAGCAGTCCCCTGTAACATGACCACAGTCTCAAGCAGTCCCCTGTAACATGACCGCAGTCTATCGCAGTCCCCTGTAACATGACCGCAGTCTATAGCAGTCCCCTGTAACATGACCGCAGTCTATAGCAGTCCCCTGTAACATGACTACAGTCTCTGGCAGTCCCCTGTAACATGACCGCAGTCTCCAGCAGTCCCCTGTAACATGACCGCAGTCTCCAGCAGTCCCCTGTAACATGACCGCAGTCTCCAGCAGTCCCCTGTAACATGACCGCAGTCTCTAGCAGTCCCCTGTAACATGACCGCAGTCTCTAGCAGTCCCATGTAACATAACCTCCCTCCGGGTTGGACTGACCAATGTCTGATCCCACCATTCTTCCCCCCTGGTCTGTCTCGGTTTTTCAATCCCATCTCTATTTCTAGGCAGCAGAGCTGACAGTCTCTTGTGACACCAACCTTATCCGCTTGTGTGGATCCTGAGAAGCATTCCTGTCCTGGGCAGCTCAGGGATCCTCGGCAGTGAGACGGCGGATTCCTCCCAGCGATGGATTAGAGCGCAGACTTCCAGGATCTGGACATCCTGGATGAGGCAGCCAGGGACCTCCCTCCTCGCTCCGTCTTCTCCTGTTTGGCAGGTTTGGTGGGTGTTCCCCTTCCCTGATCACACCTGTCACAGGTAACTCTGAGCTGGGACTGGAGACCTGAGATTACAAAGGTGTGTCACTGCGGGAGGGGGCAGGTGACACCGCGGGAGGGGGGAAGTGACACCACTGGAGGGGGGCAGGTGACACCGCGGGAGGGGGAAAGTGACACCACGGGAGGGGGCAGGTGATACCGCGGGAGGGGGGAAGTGACACCACTGGAGGGGGGCAGGTGACACCGCGGGAGGTGGGAAGTGACACCACTGGAGGGGGGCAGGTGACACCGCGGGAGGGGGGAAGTGACACCACTGGAGGGGGGCAGGTGACACCGCGGGAGGGGGAAAGTGACACCACGGGAGGGGGCAGGTGACACCGCGGGAGGGGGGAAGTGACACCACTGGAGGGGGGCAGGTGACACCGCGGGAGGTGGGAAGTGACACCACTGGAGGGGGGCAGGTGACACCGCGGGAGGGGGGAAGTGACACCACTGGAGGGGGGCAGGTGACACCGCGGGAGGGGGGAAGTGACACCACGGGAGGGGGCAGGTGACACCGCGGGAGGGGGGAAGTGACACCACTGGAGGGGGCAGGTGACACCGCGGGAGGGGGGAAGTGTCACCACGGGAGGGGGCAGGTGACACCGCGGGAGGGGGGAAGTGACACCACTGGAGGGGGGCAGGTGACACCGCGGGAGGGGGGCAGGTGACACCACGGGAGGGGGGAAGTGACACCGCGGGAGGGGGGCAGGTGACACCGCGGGAGGGGGCAGGTGACACCGCGGGAGGGGGGAAGTGACACCACTGGAGGGGGGCAGGTGACACCACGGGAGGGGGGAAGTGACACCGTGGGAGGGGGGAAGTGACACTACTGGAGGGGGGCAGGTGACACCGCGGGAGGGGGCAGGTGACACCGCGGGAGGGGGCAGGTGACACCACGGGAGGGGGGAAGTGACACCACTGGAGGGGGGCAGGTGACACCGCGGGAGGGGGGAAGGTGACACCACGGGAGGGGGGAAGGTGACACCGCGGGAGGGGGGCAGGTGACACCGCGGGAGGGGGGCAGGTGACACCGCGGGAGGGGGGCAGGTGACACCGCGGGAGGGGGGCAGGTGACACCGTGGGAGGGGGGAAGTGACACTACTGGAGGGGGGCAGGTGACACCGCGGGAGGGGGGCAGGTGACACCGCGGGAAGGGGGAAGTGACACCGCGGGAGGGGGGCAGGTGACACCGTGGGAGGGGGGAAGTGACACTGCGGGAGGGGGGCAGGTGACACCATGGAAGGGGGGATGTAACACCACTGGAGGGGGGCAGGTGGCACCGCTTGAGGGGGGCAGGTGACACCGCTTGAGGGGGGAGGTGACACCACGGGAGGGGGACAGGTGACACTGCGGGAGGGGGCAGGTGACACCGCGGGAGGGGGCGGGTGACACCGCGGGAGGGGGGCAGGTGAAACCGCGGGAGGGGGCAGGTGTCACCGCGGGAGGGGGGCAGGTGTCACCGCGGTAGGGGGCAGGTGACACCGCAGGAGGGCGAAGTGACACCACTGGAGGGGGGCAGGTGACACCGCGGGAGGGGCGAAGTGACACCACTGGAGGGGGGCAGGTGACACTGCGGGAGGGGGCAGGTGTCACCGTGGGAGGGGGGAAGTGACACCGCAGGAGGGGGACAAGTGACACCGTGGGAGGGAGAAAGGTGACACCGCACTGGGGAAAGATTTAAAGTGCAAGTGGAAATATCTGCATAACTGGGATATTCAACTACAGAATCCCCATCTTCTGACAGCCCATGTCCTGATAACAGTCATACTGATATGAGGAGAGAGCAGAGTGTCAGAAAGATGAGCTCATCACTGCGCTGCTTCTCCTTTGACTGTCCAGTCACAGGTTGGGGGATAGTCCGGGATGACCTGGGCTCAGAGGAACTGAGTTGAATAATGCTGGCCATCAGAGTACATCCAGTGTCATCTAGCCCTTTCCTCCCTCAGCCTGACCAACCCTGGCTCCGCCCCTTTCATTCATTAGAGCCCACTTTATTTCCTGGCTGGAGGACATCCAGCATCATCTAGCTCTTTCATCCCCCAGCCTGACTGCCCCTGGCACCACCCCTTCCATTCATTGGATTCCGGTTCTGTCAACTGTAGAGGCTGAGCATCACATGTGGGCGTTACCTATGCAAATATTGCCTTCCTAGGAACGCCCACTCCTCCAAACTTTTGAGGTCTTTTGATATTCGCATAACTCCTCCCACTACTTGCTCTGTAGAAGAGTACTGATGGCAGGGTGCTGCGATGTGTTCAGGTAGCTATGTACAGTCCCCCGCTGGCCCCTCCCACCAGCCATGATCTGCCTGCATTGCATAGAGAAGCACAGAGGCCCAGTGATGATATCCGGGGTGTGAAATGAGTCCTGTATGTCATGGAAAGGTTTTATTTACCAATTGGCTGGTTTTGGGAGGAACCTAAATGCTTTGGGCTCCGCCTTACATGCAAAGTGAGTGTAAGCGACATGAGTCGAGAAGGAAGTCTGAAAACGATTTGTCCTCCTATCAGTCCGGCCATCTGCTCTTCCTGATCTGGGGGCCCGGGGGGGGGGAGGGGGCCCGCAGAGATTTCCTCTTCTGATATCGTTTTATGGAGAGATTCTTCCTGCTCGGAATAGAAACGGATAATTGAAGTGAAATTCCAGGTGGGGGGAGGGGGGGTCCCCGGGGGTGGGGGGGATCCCCTCCCCGGGGGGGATCCCCTCCCCGGGTCCTCCTCCTGGTCTGTGGTCTGGAGAAAGGGGACATTTATTAAAAAATTTATTAAAAAAAGTGTCGTTCGTCCATCTCAGCTGCATGTAAATTCGGGGCAAAATCGATCGTCCTCAGACTATATTCTCTGCAGATCGAATGTTGAAAAAAAAGAAAAGCGTGAATGGGGAGAAATCCACCTTGCGACCACTAGATGGAGCTGATGAGCATGCTTGTTTCCTATGATACACAGCTCCATCTAGTGGCCACTGCTGCCCTCTCACTGGTCTTGTCTCCCCCCCCCTCCTGTAGTTTTCTATGGTGGGTGGAGCCTGCTGGGCCCCTCCCACAGCTCAGCTCTCTCTCCTTGTGCAGAGGGACTGGTCTTGTCTCCGCCCCCTCCTGTAGTTTTCTGTGGTGGGTGGAGCCTGCTGGGCCCCTCCCACAGCTGAGCTCTCTCTCCTTGTGCAGAGGGACTGGTCTTGTCTCCGCCCCCTCCTGTAGTTTTCTGTGGCGGGTGGCTCCTCCCACAGCTCAGCTCTCTCCTTGTGCAGAGGGGACTGGTCTTGTCTCCGCCCCCCTCCTGTTGTTTTCTGTGGAGGGTGGAGCCTGCTGGTCCCCTCCCACAGCTGAGCTCTCTCTCCTTGTGCAGGGACACTGGTCTGGTCTCCGCCCCCTCCTGTAGTTTTAGGTAGTGGGTGGAGCCCAATAGGTCCCTCCCACAGCTCTGCTCTCTGCACAGGCCCAGCGATGATGTCACTGATACTTTTACAAGGTAATATCTGGGTTTGGTGTGTTTTATGAGGAAGAGATTTCAGTGACGCCATATTGTACCCGGAGTTTAGTTCTAAAAGAAAAATCCGGCAGATTGGGAGCGCCGGGGTGCAGGGGGGAGAAGCAGAAGATCTGATTGTGCGGTGTTTTCGTCTATTTCAGGAGGTGCATCTGGGATGGAAGACCTCATAGAACCCCCAGAGGAGGCCGCCAGCCCGGGGGCATGGAGACTCTAAGGTTCTGCCCCCCCATGGGACGTACAGAGACACCTGAGCCTCAGGTACGGGGGGGGGGGGAGGGGCGGACAATGTGCAGCTCAGCAGGTTCTTTTGTACTTTATATTTCATATTCTGCGCAACTTCTATTGTCCTGTGTGTGGCTCCTGCTCTCCGTACCGTTCCCTTGGCGGATGGCGGGAGAGAGACGCGCGGAGATGGCGGGGGAGAGACACGCAGAAACGGCGGGGGGGAGACGCGCGGAGACGGCGGGGGGGGAGACTCGCAGAGATGGCGGGGGAGAGACGCACGAAGACGGCGGGGGAGAGACACGCAGAGATGGCGGGGGAGAGACACGCAGAGATGGCGGGGGAGAGACGCACGAAGACGGCGGGGGAGAGACTCGCAGAGACGGCGGGATGGAGACGCGCGGAGACGGCGGGGGAGAGACACGCAGAGATGGCGGGGGAGAGACGCACGAAGACGGCGGGGGAGAGACTCGCAGAGACGGCGGGATGGAGACGCGCGGAGACGGCGGGGGAGAGACGCGCGGAGACGGCGGGGGAGAGACGCGCGGAGACGGCGGGGGAGAGACACACAGAGATGGCGGGGAAGAGGCGCGCGGAAGAGACACGCAGAGACGGCGGGGGAGAGACGCAGAGACGGCGGGGGAGAGACGCTCGGAGACGGCGGGGAGGAGACGCGCGGGGACGGCGGGGGAGAGGCGCGCAGAGACGGCGGGGGAGAGATGCGCGGAGACGGCGGGGGAGAGACGCGCGGAGACGGCGGGGGAGAGACGCGCGGAGACGGCGGGGGAGAGACGCGCAGAGACGGCGAGGAAGAGAAACGCAGAGACGGCGGGGGAGAGACGCGCGGAGATGGCGGGGGAGAGACACAGAGACGGGGAGAGACGCGCAGAGATGGTGGGGGAGAGGCG
Source organism: Staurois parvus (assembly GCF_062004578.1). Classification (NCBI taxonomy): domain Eukaryota; kingdom Metazoa; phylum Chordata; class Amphibia; order Anura; family Ranidae; genus Staurois; species Staurois parvus. The sequence continues at coordinate 154,807 of NW_028319150.1, read as the reverse complement.
CGCGGAGACGGCGGGGGAGAGGCGCACGGAGACGGCGAGGAAGAGAAACGCGGAGACGGCGGGGCAGAGACGCGGGTGAGAAACGTGCGGGGAAAAGACGCGCAGAGACGGCGGGGGAGAGATGCAGGGGGAGGAGACGTGCAGAGACGGCGGGGGAGAGACGCGCGGAGACGGCGGGGGAGAGGACATTTCATTCATCCACATGCTCACACCACAAAGGTAATTCTGCCCTTCCAAAAATGACCACTAGATGGAGACAGAGTCCAAAGGTAGTCACTGGTCACCAGACAAAGAAATTCTCCTCCAACATGGATTCCGGTGCAGGAGGAGGATAAGACTGAGCTTTATTGTCAGCTCACAGGAAGGTACAAGGACACTGGATTTCTGGCAGGATCAACGGGTATTTTTGCTGAAAATGTACTAAAAAAAAGAAAACCAATGCAGACACCACCTCTTAGGACTGGGAAAAAATGTAATCCAATACAATTAGGCCACTCAGTTTTTTTGTTTTTTTTTTAAATTTTTTTAATATATATAAAGAAATTTTAAGCGATTATTCCAAATATAAAATCGTTTTTTTCTTTGTTTTTTATACATAAACAAACATCTAAAAATGAAAATAAATGACACTAAATGGCGGGACCTCCTGCTGCCGATATGTGGCAGCGCTTTTCCTGTTGGTGGCGCTATGATCAGTATTATTATTAGATTTATTTTTTCCTTTAATGGAAATTAATTTTTTAAATTATAAAAAACATGTAATTAGCACTGAAATGATGATCACGTGGCCTTCTCTATAAACAAAGCCATGTGATTTTTTTTTTTAGGTCGATTTGGAGAAAATTTCAGTAATTTTTTGCAATGAAATCAGTTTTAGGGCAATCGCCCCGATCCTTCCCGGTCACAATAATTCGTTAAAACCATGTTTTCACCCAAGATTTACACATTTTTCTCGAGTGAATTGTAGGTGAAAAAATGTGCGTAGGTAGACCCCCAAAATCTACTCCGACCATCGTACAATTGGTAGTAAGAACGGGTTGTCGTTGAGGATGAGCTTGGATTCAGTCTGGAAATATGTTCGACCCAAAGCTGGAGGGATGTTGTCAGAGCCAAGCCAATCAGCTTCAAGTGGGGAATTCACCGCCCGGCAACTGTGCGTACACAAAGAGGCGGGGCTGCTTGTGACATCATTGATCTTTGGCCCCATGACCATAACAGGTCAGTGTCTTGATGTAATGTGGCCCCATGACCATAACAGGTCAATGTTATTGAGCTACTGTGGCCCCATGACCATAATAGGTCAACGTCATTGAGGTAACATGGCCCCATGACCATAACAGGTCAGTGTCATTGAGGTAACATGGCCCCATGACCATAACAGGTCAACGTCATTGATGTAACGTGGCCCCATGACCATAACAGGTCAACGTCATTGAGGTAACATGGCCCCATGACCATAACAGGTCAACGTCATTGATGTAACGTGGCCCCATGACCATAGTAGGTCAACGTCATTGAGGTAACATGGCCCCATGACCATAACAGGTCAATGTAATTGACGTAACATGGCCCCATGACCATAACAGGTCAACGTCATTGAGGTAACATGGACCCATGACCATAATAGGTTAGTGTCTTGATGTAACATGGCCCCATGACCATAATAGGTCAATGTCATTGAGGTAACATGGCCCCATGACCATAATAGGATGTAACATGGCCCCATGACCATAACAGGTCAACCTCATTGAGGTAACATGGCCCCATGACCATAATAGGTCAACGTCATTGAGGTAACGTGGCCCCATGACCATAATAGGTCAACGTCATTGGGGTAACATGGCCCCATGACCATAACAGGTCAACGTCATTGAGGTAACATGGCCCCATGACCATAACAGGTCAACGTCATTGACGTAACATGGCCCCATGACCATAACAGGTCAACGTCATTGAGGTAACATGGCCCCATGACCATAATAGGTCAATGTCATTGATGTAACATGGCTCCATGACCATAATAGGTCAACGTCATTGAGGTAACATGGCCCCATGACCATAACAGGTCAACGTCATTGACGTAACATGGCCCCATGACCATAACAGGTCAACGTCATTGAGGTAACATGGACCCATGACCATAATAGGTTAGTGTCTTGATGTAACATGGCCCCATGACCATAATAGGTCAATGTCATTGAGGTAACATGGCCCCATGACCATAATAGGATGTAACATGGCCCCATGACCATAACAGGTCAACGTCATTGAGGTAACATGGCCCCATGACCATAATAGGTCAACGTCATTGAGGTAACGTGGCCCCATGACCATAATAGGTCAACGTCATTGGGGTAACATGGCCCCATGACCATAACAGGTCAACGTCATTGAGGTAACATGGCCCCATGACCATAACAGGTCAATGTAATTGACGTAACATGGCCCCATGACCATAACAGGTCAACGTCATTGAGGTAACATGGCCCCATGACCATAATAGGTCAATGTCATTGAGGTAACATGGCTCCATGACCATAATAGGTCAGTGTCATTGACGTAACATGGCCCCATGACCATAATAGGTCAATGTCATTGATGTAACATGGCCCCATGACCATAATAGGTCAGTGGCATGGACCTGATATGGCCGTGGGACCATATTAGTTCACAGATGTCACAAGCATTCCCGACGCTTTGTGTATGTGTAGCTGAGAGGTGGAGAATTGCCCGGTCACATTTGGTTGGCTTGGCACTGACAGCCTATTTCTGTGTTCTGCTGGACTTGTGTTCAGACCAACCCAAGCCCAACCCTAGTTTTCATTTTCGACTTTCAATATTTGGTCCTTCCTAGAACGGTAGATCCTGTATTGTCCTTCTTACGATCCATCTCTTCCAGTCTATAGGATGCACCATCAGATGAGTTTCATGGTGAACTTATTGTCCTCTGGCGATGAAGTTCCCCGAGAAGTCCTGGGAATGTAATCTATGTCGGCCGTGTGTTTGATGTTCCCACGTCCGCGGCTCCAGAGGAAGATGAAGATGAAGCAAAGCGTCACGGAACTGATGAAGGGAAGGATTCCCCCAGCTGTAATGACGGCCAGAAGATGACTGTGGACCATGGGGAGGGGAGAAAAGATGGTGCTGCCGTTGAATGGTGTGACCTCCAGGTGAATCCAGGCGGAGTCATTACCTGCAAGGTTGGTGGCCAGGCAGAGGTAATCCCCCGTGTCTAAGATTTGTACTGGAAGAAACTGGAGGGAGCCTTCTGGTAGAATTTTGACCCGTCCCTCTTGTTGCCTTGCCGGTTTTGACGGTTGCGATGTGTTGGTTGTTCTCCATATTTGGGAGTCTATCCCCTTCTTTGCAGAACCTGATGCATGTTGAGGGAGTTCTGTGCTTGGGTCTTCAAGGTGTGTGGATTTAGTGTCCATGGACCGTGGAACCTTTGGTAGCACCCAAAGAGTAGTGGGTTCAGGTATGCCCTGACTCTTACAGCTGATAGTCAGCCGGTTACCCTCCTGTACCCTGAAGTCACGTGGTCCTTGTTCTGTTATCTTGGGTGGTTGGCAGGTGAAAAACCCTGGGCATAGCAGTTCTGAGTGGTCTGGGATAACCATCCCCTTCAATGGGTCAGGGGCTGAGCACACGGGCGGCCTTCCTCCAAAATGGATTTTATGATGCAGGAGCCAACAGAGACGGCAGTCACACGACAAATTGGTCCCGGAGAGTAACAAAGTCTCCAGGACACCAGGGGGAGGGAGGGCGTTTTCTTCTACCCATCGAATCGGATTGTCTGAAAGGTCTAGCATACGGAGGCGGCCCAGGCCATGAAAAGCATTGGAAGGTACAGAAATAAGTCTTCCACCAGACAACCGTAACTCCTCCAACATTTTCAGAGCACCAAAACACCATTCGGTAAGGAAAGAAATGGGATTTTGAGAGAGGTCCAACCTGCGTAGGTGGACCTGAGACCTCAGTGCTTCCTCTGGGGCAGAGCTTAGGTTGCAGTTGGTCATCGATAGGGAGGTAAGGTTGAGGCTACTCAGACTGTGTGCTCCGAGATTTGCAAGAGAAGACCAATGGTCTATATCTAATACTCTCAAGGATGGCATATCTGAAAACGAGAGATCACGTAGCACTGTGCTGGTCACGCCACCCAGTCTCAGTTCAGAAAGTTGGGGCAAAGAAGCCAGAGCCTGAGAAGGTACACTGCCAAGTTTGGTTTTTTCCAACCCCAGTCTCTGCAGCAATGGCATCCCCAGGAAGGCTGCAGGAGATATGAACAACAAGGGGTTGTCCCCAACCTCCAGGTGTCTAAGCTCCTGCAGGCCACGGAAGGTTTGATCCAGCAAGATGACCAACTGGTTTGCTCTGACATCTAACCAATTCAGTCTTGGCATTCCCCAAAAGACTCCAGGAGGAAGAAGCTTGAGTTGATTATGGTGCACCAATAGGATGCGTAGTTTTGGCAGGCCGCTGAAGGCTCCAGGTTCTATGCGGGATAGCTGGTTGTGGCTCAAGTCTAGTTCCTGGAGATCCTGCAGGTGGGAAAAGGTCCCGTGCTGAACTGACCTAATCCGGTTGTAACTTAGATCCAAGAAATGGGAAGAACGAGGGATCTCTAGTGGAACCAAGCTGAGAAGACGATGTTTGCACAGGGTGGCGTTGTCATGAGACGGACAGTTGCAGGTAGGAGGACAGCAGACGCATGACTCTCTGAGCAAGATCCCCATAGTCACAAACAGGGCCATCGGGTGTAGGGTTAAGTTCGGTCTCTGGATATACTTGCTTGTCCCCATCTTCACACATAGCACATGGATGGAGCATGGGCTGGAGCACTCATTATGTGTAGTTGTGTTCTGTCAATGATGACACAGACCTGGGGGTTCAAGAAGAGCGAGATTTAGACGTAATGTTCTAATATGGAAGCACATACCTTGTCTTATCTTAAAGCACGAAATTTAACAAGTAACCATGACATTGATCTGGCACTGGGCAGCAGGGATGCTGATCGGCACATATAGGCAATACCCCCGTACCAGGCCCAGGCCTCGTCAGGTCAGTGTGAGAACTTTGACCCATGTGTCTGAAATGTCAGTGCAAAGCCAAAGCATCAGCAAAGATGTGAACCATTCATGGCCAACCTGTCCCCAATAGCCATTCATGTCCAGCCTGTCTCTCATGGCCATTCATGGCTAGCTTGAACCCCATGGCAATTCCTGCCTAGCCTGACCCCCATCGGCATTCATGGCTATGATTAATGGCCAACCTGTTCCCCTTTGCCATTCCTGGCCAGTCTGACCCCCATGATCATAATTGGCCAGGTTGGTACCTCCAGGCCACTCCTGGCCAGCCTGACCCCCATGATCAATATTGGCCAGGTTGGTCCCCCCATGCCATTCATGTCCAGCCTGTCTCTCATGGCCATTCATGGCTTGCTTGAACCCTGTGACAATTTATGTCTAGCCTGACCCTTTGGGCATTCCTGGCTATCCTGTCCCCCATGGTCATTCCAGGCTAGCCTGCCCCATGGCCATTCCTGGCCAGCCTGGCCGCATGATCATTTTTGGTCAGGCTGGTTCTCACCTGTCTATTTATGGCCAGCCTGTCTCCTATGGCCATTCATGACCAGCCTGACCTCCATGGTGATTAATGGTCAACCTGTCCCCCATGGTGATTAATGGTCCACCTGTCCCCCATTGCCATTCATGGCCAGCCTGTCCCCCATGGTGATTAATGGTCAACCTGTCCCCCATGGCCAGCCTGACCCCCATGGTGATTAATGGTCCACCTGTCCCCTATGGCCATTCATGGCCAGCCTGACCCTCATGGTGAATAATGTCCAGCGTGTCTCCATAGCCATCCATGCCCATCCTTTCTTTCATGCCCAGTAATGGTTAGTTTGAACCCCCATGATAATTCATGTCTAGCCTGACCCTGTGGGAATTCATGGCTATCCTGTCCCTGTGGCCATTCCTGGCCAGCCTGACCCCCATGGTGATTAATGGTCCACCTGTCCCCCATGGCCATTCATGGCCAGCCTGACCCTCGTAGTAAATAATGTCCAACATGTCTCCATAGCCATCCATGTCCATCCTTTCTTTCATGCCCAGTAATGGCTAGTTTGAACCCCGATGATAATTCATGCCTAGCCTGTCCCTATGGGAATTCATGGCTATCCTGTCCCTGTGGCCATTCCTGGCCAGCCTGACCCCCATGATATTTATTGGAAAAACAGGTCCCCCCTGGCTATTCATGGCCAGCCTGCCCCCGATGGCCGTTCATGACCAGCCTGACCCCTATGATGATTAATGGCCAGCATGTGATCTTTCAAAGCTAGGCTGTCCCCATTCCAATTCTTGGCTAGCCTGACCCCTCTGATCATTAATGGTCAAATTGACTCTCACGGTCATTCATGACTAGCCTGTCCACCCGCCTCTGGTTTACCCCTTGTTCTGCTGCCTATGCAATGTCCTGTGAACCTTCCAAAGTGACCACAGCCTACCTTTCCATGTCCACATTCTGGTTGGCCATGCCAGACCACGCCCACTTCCTGCTGTTACACCCATAAATATAAAGGAACTGCCCCCTCACAGCCGTATACCCTTTGCTGTGATTATAGCATCATCTGGATAGAGGTCTGAAGTGTGGGGGCTGTCCCAGCAAATCCAGGAGAGTTGGCATCTGTGGGTTGGGTTTCCTGATGGTGACCATCACAGCAGATCATGCCTGTGTCATGTGAGCTGAAATAGACACATGTAGTCTCCATCGAAAGCTTTTGTGACAGGTTGACAACATAGGAGCACAGTTGGGAGACAAGGACAGAGCGTTGTCACCCTATACTAGGAAGTGGCTGAAGAAGGACCTTTATGGTAGGAGCTTCAGGGTAGAACCTTCATGCTAGGACCTTCATGCTAGGACCTTCATGCTAGGACCTTCATGCTAGGAACTTCATGCTAGGAACTTCATGCTAGGACCTCATGCTAGGATCTTCATGCTAGGACCTCATGCTAGGACCTTCATACTAGGACCTTTATGGTAGGAGATTCATGGTAGGACCTTCATGCTAGGACCGTCATGGTAGGAGCTTCATGCTAGGACTGTCATGGTAGTAGCTTTATGGTAGGAGATTCATGGTAGGAGCTTCATGGTAGGACCTTCATGTTAGGACCTTTATGGTAGGAGATTCATGGTAGGAGCTTCATGGTAGGACCTCCATGTTAGGACCTTTATGGTAGGAGATTCATGGTAGGAGCTTCATGGTAGGACCTTCATGCTAGGAGCTTCATGGTAGGACCTTCATGGTAGGAGCTTCATGGTAGGACTTTCATACTAGGACCTTCATGCTAGGACCTTTATGGTAGGAGCTTCATGGTAGGACTTTCATGGTAGGAGCTTCATGGTAGGACCTTCATGCTAGGACCGTCATGGTAGGAACTTCATGGTAGGACCTTCATGGTAGGACTTTCATGCTAGGACCTTCATGGTAGGACCTTCATGCTAGGACCTTCATGCTAGGACCTTCATGGTAGCATCTGCCCACCGAAGGGTGGCTAGAAGAGTCAGTCACCTGGGGCTGGAGGGGGCAACAAAAGGGCAGTAGTTTGAAGCTCCTGTAGGGGGCGCACTTTGGCCTTTTTGTCTTGGCTGCTAGCAGTGCTTGCCCCCCCCCTCTCTAACTTGATCTCCAGGTCCCGTCTTACCTCTGATCTCGGTAGACTTAGTCCAGATTTCTGAGTTGCCTCTTCCAGTGACTTCAAGGGATTCTCTGTCCGGGACGCACCTCACTCGTCGCAATGCGATCTTTCCGTGTGCCGGACTGGAGTCACCATCCAGGCCACTGCGTCCCCCCCCCCACCCCCTCCCAGCGAGCGCTCCCTTTTCGCGCCACCGAAGCGGAGAAAGTGGCCGTCACCCTCTCCTTCTCCTTCAGAGTGAAATCTTAGCGTTGCTCCTGCTGAATATTTCATCTGCTAATTTTGTCGGATCCTGGCGGACGGGGCGGAACGGGCGCGGGGCCGGGGAAAAATCTGAAAAGGGCGAGATGAGGTTTCCGGCGCGCTCGCCTGAGTGGTGATCAAAGATCAGCCGGGCCACATTTCAGAAGCTCCGGATCGTGTCCTTGGGGCGGGACGGAGGGGTCGTCTGAAGGCTATTTATAGCTGGAACTAGACGGCAGGAAAAGTCTAGAAGACTAGAAAGGAGCTCGTCTATCACGCCGGCAACATGGGATCGATCTCACCATACCGGGGGGGGGCGACTTCCTCTACGCCCAGCTCCGGTCATTTGGGCGATGGGCATTGCTGCCGTCACCAAGGTCCCCTCTCAGTCCCTACGCCTAACCCTATCCCTTCCTTTTGGAGCAGCTTGCGTTCGCCCCCATCTGCTGGATGCTACTGGGTACTGCAGGGTTGTTACAATGCATCTGCACACCTGGCCTCAATCAGGAGGGTTCAAATGGAGTCCAGACCATCGATTACCATCTGGCTGTTGTCGGAGGATTCTCAGTACTGCTGCGTTATGACGTTGCGTCTGCACACCTGGCCCCAATCAGGAGGGTTCAAATGGAGTTCAGACCATTGGCGCGGAGGTGGCGCGATCTGAGCTATGCAAAATGTATGGCTTCAATCGCACCGCACAGGAATCGCATGTGTTTTGACTCCTCCTCCTTCTACAAAGTTACAATGTACAGTCTGATCACTGGGGGAGGGGAGACTGAGGAAATGCTTCCTCCTCCTTCTACAAACTTACAATGTGCAGTCTGATCACTGGGAGAGGGGAGACTGAAGAAATGCTTCCTCCTCCTTCTACAAAGTTACAATGTACAGTCTGATCACTGGGGGAGGGGAGACTGAAGAAATGCTTCCTCCTCCTTCTACAAAGTTACAATGTGCAGTCTGATCACTGGGGGAGGGGAGACTGAGGAAACGCCTCCTCCTCCTTCTACAAAGTTACAATGTGCAGTCTGATCACTGGGGGAGGGGAGACTGAGGAAACGCCTCCTCCTCCTTCTACAAAGTTACTATGTACAGTCTGATCACTGGGGGAGGGGAGACTGAGGAAACGCCTCCTCCTCCTCCTATAAAGTTACAATGTACAGTCTGATCACTGGGGGAGGAGACTGAGGAAATGCTCCTCCTACTTCTACAAAGTTACAATGTACAGTCTGATCACTGGGGGAGGAGAGACTGAGGAAATGTATATTGTGACATCGGGGACACATGGATGCAGTTCTATAGAGTTACTGCCACAGGCAGCAGAGTGAATGTAGCGCCAGCAGCGGCAGTAGCGGAGTTCTGAGCCTAGAAAGCAGCTGTCTCCCTGGAAAGGAGGAGAGTCAGCCGGAGGTCGGCCATATCATTGGAGATCAGAGCGGTGTGCATTACATGAGACAATGCGGAGAGCGGATCCCGAGTCGCAGCAGCTTTGCAGGGAATGACGCTCCGTTGTCGGGTTTCCTGCGACTCGATGATTGAGATTTTTCGAGAAAAACCTCATCGGTGACGTCACCGCGCATGCGCTCTGAAGGAACGGCCTGTGCCAGTCCTTCAATGCCCCGCGCTGCACTCAGTGACTCCCATTTATTTTTGTGTGTGTTACAGTTCCACGCACATGACCTGTAATGGCCCCCCAGTCTGAGTCCATAGGGTTCAATATTGAGTTGGCCCCGCCCTTTCCACACACATGACCTTTAATGGCCCCCCAGTCTTAGCCCGTAGGGTTCAATATTGAGTTGGCCCCGCCCTTTCCACACACATGACCTTTAATGGCCCCCCAGTCTTAGTCCGTAGGGTTCAGTATTGAGTTGGCCCCGCCCTTTGCCTCTTCTGGGAAGGCCGTCCACAAGGTTTAGGAGGGTGTCTATGGGAAGGTTGGACCATTCTTCCAGAAGCACATTTGTCAGGTCAGGCACTGATGTCGGGGGAGGGGGCCTGGCTCGCAGTCTCCGCTCTAATTCATCCCAAAGGTGTTCTATGGGGTTGAGGTCAGGACTCTGTGCAGGACAGTCAAGTTCCTCCACCCCAAACTGGCTCCTCCATGTCTTTATGGACCTTGCTTTGTGCACTGGGGGGCAGTCATGTTGGAACAGGAAGGGGCCATCCCCAAACTCCTCCCACAAAGTTGGGAGCATGAAATTGTCCAAAATGTCATCCCTTCACTGGAACTAGAGGGCCAAGCCCAACCCCTGAGGAACAACTCCACACCATAATCCCCCTCCACTAATCTTTACACTTGGCACAATGCAGTCAGGCAAGTACCGTTCTCCTGGCCACCGCCAAACCCAGACACATCCATCGGATTGCAGACAGAGAAGCGTGATTGGTCACTCCAGAGAACACGCCTCCACTGCTCTAGAGTCCAGTGGCGGCGTGCTTTACACCACGGCATCCGACGCTTTGCATTGCACTTGGTGATGGAAGGCTTGGATGCAGCTGCTCGGCCATGGAAACCCATTCCATGAAGCTCTCTACGCACTGTTGTTGGGCTCATCTGAAGGCCACACCAAGTTTGGAGGTCTTTAGCTATTGACTCTGCAGACAGTTGGCGACTTCTGCGCACTGTGCGCTTCAGCATGCGCTGACCCCGCCCTGTCATGTGACGTGGCCTACCACTTGGTGGCTGAGTGGCTGTTGTTCCCAGTTGCTTCCACTTTGTTATAATCCCACTAACAGTTGAGCGTGGAATATTTAGTAGCCAGGAAATGTCACGGATGGACTTATTGCCCAGGTGGCCACCTATCACGGGACCACGCTTGGAGTCACTGAGCTCCTGAGAGCGACCCATTCTTTCACCAATGTTTGTAGAAGCAGTCTGCATGCCTAGGGGCTTGATTGTATACACCTGTGTCCATGGAGGGGATTGGGGCACCTGAATCACATGATATGGAGGGGATGGGAACACCTGAATCACATGATATGGAGGGGATTGGAACACCTGAATCACATGATATGGAGGGGATTGGAACACCTGAATCACATGATTGGGAGGGAATTGGAACACCTGAATCACATAATTGGGAGGGGATTGGAACACCTAAATCACATGATATGGAGGGGATTGGAGCACCTGAATCACATGATATGGAGGGGATTAGAACACCTGAATCACATGATACGGAGGGGATTGGAACACCTGAATCACATGATATGGAGGGGATTGGAGCATCTGAATCACATGATATGGAGGGGATTGTAACACCTGAATCACATGATATGGAGGGGATTGTAACACCTGAATCACATGATATGGAGGGAATTGGAGCACCTGAATCACATGATTGGGAGGGGATTGGAACACCTGAATCACATGATATGGAAGGGATTGTAACACCTGAATCACATGATATGGAGGGGATTGTAACACCTGAATCACATGATATGGAGGGGATTGTAACACCTGAATCACATGATATGGAGGGAATTGGAGCACCTGAATCACATGATATGGAGGGGATTGGAACACCTGAATCACATGATTGGGAGGGGATTGGAACACCTGAATCACATGATATGGAGGGGATTGTAACACCTGAATCACATGATATGGAGAGGATTGGAGCACCTGAATCACATGATATGGAGGGGATTGGAACACCCGAATCACATGATATGGAGGGGATTAGAACACCTGAATCACATGATATGGAGGGGATTGGAGCACCTGAATCACATGATATGGAGGGGGATTGGAGCACCTGAATCACATGATATGGAGGGGATTGGAACACCTGAATCACATGATATGGAGGGAATTGGAGCACCTGAATCACATGATATGGAGGGGATTAGAACACCTGAATCACATGATATGGAGGGGATTGGAACACCTGAATCACATGATATGGAGGGGATTGGAACACCTGAATCATATGATATGGAGGGGATTGGAACACCTGAATCACATGATTTGGAGGGGATTGGAGCACCTGAATCACATGATATAGAGGGGATTGGAACACCTGAATCACATGATTGGAGGGCAGGCCCAATACTTTTGGCAGAATAGTGTGTGTCCGCGGTTGCTATGGATGCAGTGGCTGCCAGCACCCGTTATATCCTTAGCAACCAATGACGTCACCGCGTGGTCATATCTGGCCAATGCCATTGACTTTACCTCTATGACTAAGCCCTGTGGGTGGGGAAAAACGCATCAGTAGGCGTGGCCTGGAGGGAGCCGGGCTGAAGCCGTTGTTACCTCCCTGGGCTGCTTTCACAGAGCGCAGCGTTTTGTTTCTTCTTTCCCATAGGAACAATGCTCCACAAATGCACGTCATCACGCATGCAAAAAAAAGCGTAGTAAATGTGTTGTTTCTGGTGTGACGGGGCCCTGAGTGTCGGGGCCCCGGGAACAGTCATTTAGTGTGAGTCAGCGGCCGTTGCCTTGCAGCACTGTATATACATGGAGTGGATGTCACGCTGCTAATGTGTGGCGGATCCGGTTACCCGGCGGACGCGACGGATGACACGCGGAGGACGCAGAGGGAGTGTAGGGAGCTGATTGAAACGAAAGGAGATTATCGGCAGTAACAGGATCTTCCCAGGAGGACTTCCCGTCTGATGGATTCTCCGAGTCCGTGGTCCCCGGTCACCCTGGGGGGCGACTTGACATGCGATTTGCAGATCGACCGCCATGACAGCGTTCCCATCGGTGCGTTTCCAGCTCGCTCGGAGTCGCGCCCATTTCTAAAGTAGTGCCTGCGTGACTTCTCGGTGCGATTTGCGTGGACATCTGCGTCCGACGTCTGGCAGATCACACCTCGAATCAGCGTGTCCCCCGACTTCACTGCGAGTCGCACGATTTCAAAGTCGGGATCGGTGTGACGGGGGGGGGGGGGGGAGGGGCGCTCATACAATCTGGAAATCGAGATCTCACCTAATGAATGTGAATGTCGTGCGATTTGCTGGGTGACAACACAGGAGTGCCCTTCAGAGAGAGTTGTCACCCCATGACAGGAGGGGCCTGAATAGGACCACCCCCCCTCCCCCCCCCATGGCAGGATCACCGGGGAGTATTTATTGAAAGTTTTAGTTTTTAAAAGATTGAAAATTACTTTTTAAATAAATGACATACCGGCTCCTCCCCTTCAGTCTTGCACAGGTGTACCGGCTCCTCCCCTTCAGTCTTGCACAGGTGTACCGGCTCCTCCCCTCCAGTCTTGCACAGGTGTACTGGCTCCTCCCCTCCAGTCTTGCACAGGTGTACCGGCTCCTCCCCTCCAGTCTTGCACAGGTGTACCGGCTCCTCCCCTCCAGTCTTGCACAGGTGTACCAGCTCCTCCCCTGCAGTCTTGCACAGGTGTACCGGCTCCTCCCCTCCAGTCTTGCACAGGTGTCCCGGCTCCTCCCTTTCAGTCTTGCACAGGTGTCCCGGCTCCTCCCCTTCAGTCTTGCACAGGTGTACTGGCTCCTCCCCTTCAGTCTTGCACAGGTGTAGCGGCTCCTCCCCTCCAGTCTTGCACAGGTTTCCCGGCTCCTCCCCTTCAGTCTTGCACAGGTGTCCCGGCTCCTCCCCTTCAGTCTTGCACAGGTTTCCCGGCTCCTCCCCTTCAGTCTTGCTCAGGTGTACCGGCTCCTCCCCTCCAGTCTTGCACAGGTGTACCGGCTCCTCCCCTTCAGTCTTGCACAGGTGTACCGGCTCCTCCCCTCCAGTCTTGCACAGGTGTACTGGCTCCTCCCCTCCAGTCTTGCACAGGTGTACCGGCTCCTCCCCTCCAGTCTTGCACAGGTGTACCGGCTCCTCCCCTCCAGTCTTGCACAGGTGTACCAGCTCCTCCCCTTCAGTCTTGCACAGGTGTACCGGCTCCTCCCCTCCAGTCTTGCACAGGTGTACCGGCTCCTACTCTTCAGTCTTGCACAGGTGTACCGGCTCCTCCCCTTCAGTCTTGCACAGGTGTCCCGGCTCCTCCCCTTCAGTCTTGCACAGGTTTCCCGGCTCCTCCCCTTCAGTCTTGCTCAGGTGTACCGGCTCCTCCCCTTCAGTCTTGCCCAGGTGTTCCGGCTCCTCCCCTGGAATGAATCGGCTTCCTCTGATCTCACTGCGCACTGGGACGTATCACAATGTGCATTAGAAACTGCAGCCAATCAGATAAAGCTCCACCTCAATTCCTGGCTGGAGGACGTCCAACATCATCTAGATCTTTCCTCCCCAGCCTGACTGTCCCAGGCCCCACCCCTTTCATTCATTGAATTTGAGTTCTTCCAGTTATGGTGGCTCAGCATCACATGTGGGTGTTACCTATGCAAATATAGCCCGCCTAGGAATGCCCACTCCTCTAAACTATCAAGGCCTTTTGATATTTGCATAACTCCTCCCACTGCTTGCCTGAGGGTTCTGGAGAGGAGTACTGAGGTGGGGTGCTGGGATGTTTCTAGGAAGCTATGTACAGCCCCCTGACGGCCCCTCCCACCAGCCATGATCTGCCTGTGTTGCATAGAGATGCACAGAGACCCAGTGAAGCTATCACTGGGTTCAAAATAAGATATGCAATGAAAGTGGAAATCAGTGGGGGAGGGGCTCTACCGAGACATCAACATTTTCAGCTTCGTCTTCAGATTGCAACGTGTGTGTAACAATTGTGTAATTCTACAGGACGGCCATGAGACCTCCCCACTGATCTGCAGGTTCTCCATGTACAGATTTGTTTTTTGGTAGTTTAGGTGTGTGTTGCGGTTTAATTTGCAATACATAATATAAAACGTATAATATATTTTATTTTTATGGCATATATTATTTTTATATGTTTATTTTTTAATATACAAATTCTTTTTTTATTATTTTATGTGTTTTATTTTATGTTATTTTATATTTTTTTAATGTTTTAGTTTTTTTTATATATATAAATTAGATATTTAATTTTGTTTATGTTATTATGTATTGTCTTTATATGTTTCATGTTCATGAAATAAATTAGATATTTTAAATTAAATGTATAAAAATAATATAAAATATAATATAACATTTAAAAACGTAAAAACGCATAGAATAAAATATCTAATTTATTTCATGAACATGAAACATATAAAGACAATACATATGTTTATATATTATATGTTTCATGTTTATGAAATAAATTAGATATTTTATTCTATGCGTTTTTACGTTTTTAAATGTTATATTATATTTTATATTATTTTTATACGTTTAATTTTTATTTTATAAATTAGATGTTTTATTTATTTATGTTATTTTTTTTTTTTTATGTTTCAGTTTTATTATATAAAGAAGATATTTAATTTTATGTGTTATTACCTGTTATATGTTGATTTTCTATGTTATTTTATATTTTATATTATTTTTATATTTTTCATTTTTATTTTATAAATTGGATATTTTATTTATTTATGTATTATTATTTTTTATGGTTGAACTGGATGGACTTTTGTCTTTTTTCAGCCAGACTAACTATGTAACTATGTTATTATATATATATTTTTATATGTTTCATTTTTATTATATAAAGGAGATATTTTATTTTATGTGTTATATGTTTACTTTTTATATTATTTTTATATGTTTAATTTTTATTTTGTAAACTGGATATTTTATTTATGTTATTATATATGTTTTCATACGTTTCCGTTTTTATTATCTCAATTAGATATTTTGTTTTATGTGTTATTACCTGTCATATTATATGTTATTTTATATTATTTTTATATGTTTCATTTTTATTATATAACTTAGATATTTTGTTTGTTTATGTTTTATTACATGTTATATTACATGTTTATTTTATTTATTATTTTATATTATTTTTATATGTTTCATTTTTATTTTATAATTATTATATCAATTAGACATTTTATTTTATATCTTATTAACTGTTATATTATATGTTATTTTATATTGTTTTTATATGTTTATTTCTTTATTATATAAATGAGATATTTTATTTTATCTTTTATTACATGCCATATGTTTATTTTATATATTATATTATTTCCATATGTTTAGTTTTTAATATATAAATTAGATATTTTATTTTTTTATGTTTTTATATATTGTTTTTATTTTTTTTATATTTATTTAGTATTTTTTAAATTTATTTAGTATTTATATTTATTTAGTTTTGTAATATATAAATTATATATTTTATTTTATACATATTTATATGTTATATGTTTACTTTATATGCTATTTTATATTTTTTTTAAATTTTTGATATATAAATTCTAATATATAAAGGTGTAGGTACCTGTACTGGGGATCCCGGATCGAACGTCGCTCTTGTGAGCGATGAATTCTTCGATCTGGCTTTGTTCTGTGCGGTACGGATATGAGGTGTAGGTACCTGTACGGGGGATCCCGGATCGAACGTCTGGCTGTGAGCGATGAATTCTTCGAGTGTGTACTGGGGATTCCAGATCGAATGTCTGGCTGTGAGCGATGAATTCTTCGATCTGGCTTTGTTCAGTGTGGTACGGATAAAAGGTGTAGGTACCCGTACGGGGGATCCCAGATCGAACGTCGCTCTTGTGAGCGATGGATTCTTCGATCTAGCTTTGTTCTGTGTGGTATGGATGGGGGATCCCAGATCGAATGTCTGGCTGTGAGCGATGAATTCTTTGAGTGTGGTATGGATATAAGGTGTAGGTACCTGTACTGGGGATCCCGGATCGAACGTCTGGCTGTGAGCAATGAATTCTTCGAGTGTGGTATGGATATAAGGTGTAGGTACCTGTACTGGGGATCCCGGATCGAACGTCTGGCTGTGAGCAATGAATTCTTCGAGTGTGGTACGGATATAAGGTGTAGGTACCTGTACGGGGGATCCCAGATCGAATGTCGCTCTTGTGAGCGATGAATTCTTCGATCTGGCTTTGTTCTGTGTGGTATGGATGGGGGATCCCAGATCGCATGTCTGGCTGTGAGCGATGAATTCTTCGATCTGGCTTTGTTCAGTGTGGTATGGATAGAAGGTGTAGGTACCTGTATGGGGGATCCCAGATCGAACGTCGCTCTTGTGAGCGATGAATTCTTCGATCTGGCTTTGTTCGGTGTGGTATGGATAGAAGGTGTAGGTACCTGTACTGGGGATCCCAGATCGAATGTCTGGCTGTGAGCGATGAATTCTTCGATCTGGCTTTGTTCTGTGTGGTATGGATAGAAGGTGTAGGTACCTGTACAGGGGGGCTCCGGATCAGACGTCAGGCGATGAGGGATCCATTGTTCGATCTGACTCGGTCCGGTGTGGAGCTCCTCGATCGTCTGCCCCGGTGGCCCTGGCGCTCCGGTTTTATGTCCTTAGAGGAGGGTGACGAGTGCCAGGAAGAGCGTGTGACGGACATCTGGAGAGCCTGCTTCATGCTGAGACAGACATGCTACACCTAAAAAATCATCAATATTTCATCGACTCTGCCCTGACTGAAAGGGGAAGAAATACCGAGGACCACGCTGGAGTCCACTCATCTGAGACCGATTTTTTTTCGGGCCTGAAGACCATCTGGGGACAGTCTGCGCCCCCTCCCCCCCCCCCGTGTTCCTCACCTCTGCACCGTTCCTCACCTGGCACAGGTGGAATTTAAAGCAGAACTCCGGCCTTCCCTTGAGACGTTGTGCCGGTTCCTCTCCTGGACTTTGAGTTCCGCCTCATTTCCTGGATGGAGGACCTTCAGGATCATGTCCATCGACCTGTGAGATGTGATGAAAGGTCGGAGATCGTTCCTCTGATTTATGAAAAATGGAAAATAGTTTACAGACGTTGTGGAGCCCCAAAACTGCATGAAGAACGAGTCGAATTGTTCGTGTGACCGCATGTTATATCGAAGGTCTTCTCCGCTGTGGTGGACTTATGGAGCCGTGTGAATGAAGCTCTAATTGTAATCGTTTATTGCCGATCGTTGGGTGTGACTCTTCATTGACCGTGACCATTGACAGGTCTTGGTGGTGGAATTGTCTACAGATGGGTTTTTTACCCGGCGCAGGTCTTGGTGGTGGCATTGTCCACGGAGGAATTCATAAACCACAACAGGTTTTATTGGTGGGATTGTCTACAGATAAGTCCTTTAACAGGCGCAGGTCTTGGGGGTGGAATTGTCTACAGATGGGTCTATTACCCGGCAGAGGGCTTGGTGGTGGCATTGTCTAGAGATGGGTCTATTACCCAGCAGAGGGCTTGGTGGTGGCATTGTCTACAGATGGGTCTATTACCCTGCACAGGGCTTGGTGGTGGGATTGTCTACAGATGAGTCTATTACCCGGCACAGGGCTTGGTGGTGGCATTGTCCACGGAGGTGTCTTTACACTGGCTGGTGGAATTGTCTACAGTTTTGTCTTTAAACCAGCACAGGTCTTGCTGGTGGAATTGTCTACAGATGGGCATTTAAATTGGCACTGGTCTTGGTGGTGGGATTGTCTACAGATGGGTCTTTAAACCAGCACAGGTCTTGGTGGTGGAATTGTCTACAGATGGGCATTTAAATTGGCACTGGTATTGGTGGTGGCATTGTCTACGGATGGGTCTTTTAACCGGCACAGGTCTTGGTAGAATTGTCTACAGATAAGTCCTTTAATGGGCGCAGGTCTTGGTGGTGGAATTGTCTACAGATTGGTCTTTAAACCAGCACAGGTCTTGGTGGTAGTATTGTCTACGGAGGTGTCTATACACTGGCTGGTGGAATGGTCTACAGATGGGTCTTAAAACTGGCACAGGTCTTGATAAAGACATTGTCTACAGACGGATCTTTAAACTGGTGCAGGTCTTGGTGGTTGCATTGTCTACAGATGGGTCCTTAAACTAGCACAGGTCTTGGTGGTGGAATTGTCTACAGATGGGTCTTTAAAATGGCACAGGTCTTGGTAGTAGCGTTGTCTACAGCTGGGTCTTTAAACCAGCACAGGTCTTGGTGTTGGCATAGTCTACAGATGGGCATTTAAATTGGCACTGGTATTGGTGGTGGCATTGTCTACGGATGGGTCTTTTAACCGGCACAGGTCTTGGTGGTGGAATTGTCTAAAGATTGGTCTTTAAACCAGCACAGGTCTTGGTGGTGGTATTGTCTACGGAGGTGTCTTTACACTGGCTGGTGGAATTGTCTACAGTTTTGTCTTTAAAATGGCACAGGTCTTGGTAGTAGCGTTGTCTACAGATGGGTCTTTAAACCGGCACAGGTCTTGGTGGAATTGTCCACAGATGGGTCTATTACCCGGCACAGGACTTGGTGGTGGCATTATCTACAGATGGGTCTTTTAAGGGGCACAGGTCTTGGTGATGGAATTGTCTACAGATGGGTCTTTTAAACTGGCACAGGTCTTGTTGTTGGCATTGTCTACAGTGTTGTCTTTAAAATGGCACAGGTCTTGGTAGTAGCATTGTCTACAGATGGGCATTTAAATTGGCACTGGTATTGGTGGTGGCATTGTCTACGGATGGGTCTTTTAACCGGCACAGGTCTTGGTGGAATTGTCTACAGATAAGTCCTTTAACGGGTGCAGGTCTTGGTGGTGGAATTGTCTACAGATTGGTCTTTAAACCAGCACAGGTCTTGGTGATGGTATTGTCTATGGAGGTGTCTTTACACTGGCTGGTGGAATGGTCTACAGATGGGTCTTAAAACTGGCACAGGTCTTGGTGGAATTGTCCACAGATGGGTCTATTACCCGGCACAGGTCTTGGTGGTGGCATTATCTATAGATGGGTCTTTAAACTGGTGCAGGTCTTGGTGGTTGCATTGTCTACAGATGGGTCTATTACCCGGCACAGGGCTTGGTGGTGGCATTGTCTACAGATGGGTCTATTACCCGGCACAGGGCTTGGTGGTGGCATTGTCTACAGATGGGTCTTTAAACCGGCACAGGTCTTGGTGGAATTGTCTACGGAGGTGTCTTTACACTGGCTGGTGGAATTGTCTACAGTTTTGTCTTTACAATGGCACAGGTCTTGGTGGTGGAACTTTCTACAAATGGGCATTTAAATTGGCACTGGTATTGGTGGGGGCATTGTCTATGGATGGGTCTTTTAACTGGCACAGGTCTTGGTGGTGGAACTTTCTACAGATGGGCATTTAAATTGGCACTGGTATTGGTGGCGGCATTGTCTATGGATGGGTCTTTTAACCGGCACAGGTCTTGGTGGTGGGATTGTCTACAGAGGGGTCTTTTAACCGGCACAGGTCTTGGTGGTGGAATTGTGTACAGATTGGTCTTGATACCAGCACAGGTCTTGGTGGTGGTATTGTCTACGGAGGTGTCTTTACACTGGCTGGTGGAATTGTCTACAGATGGGTCTTTAAACCAGCACAGGTCTTGGTGGAATTGTCCACAGATGGGTCTATTACCCGGCACAGGTCTTGGTGGTGGCATTATCTACAGATGGGTCTTTTAAGGGGCACAGGTCTTGGTGATGGAATTGTCTACAGATGGGTCTCTAAACTGGCACAGGTTTTGGTGTTGTCATTGTCTACAGTGTTGTCGTTAAAATGGCACAGGTCTTGGTGTTGGCATTGTCTACAGATGGGCATTTAAATTGGCACTGGTATTGGTGGTGGCACTGTCTACGGATGGGTCTTTTAACCAGCACAGGTCTTGGTGGAATTGTCTACAGATAAGTCCTTTAACGGGCACAGGTCTTGGTGGTGGTATTGTCTATGGAGGTGTCTTTACACTGGCTGGTGGAATGGTCTACAGATGGGTCTTAAAACTGGCACAGGTCTTGGTAAAGACATTCTCTACAGATGGATCTTTAAACTGGTGCAGGTCTTGGTGGTTGCATTGTCTACGGATGGGTCTTTAAAATGGCGCAGGTCTTGGTAGTAGCGTTGTCTACAGTTGGGTCTTAAAACCGGCACAGGTCTTGGTGTTGGCATTGTCTACAGATGGGCATTTAAATTGGCACTGGTATTGGTGGTGGCATTGTCTATGGATGGGTCTTTAAACCGGCACAGGTCTTGGTGGTGGCATTGTCTACAGATTGGTCTTTTAACCAGCACAGGTCTTGGTGGTGGAATTGTCTACAGATGGGTCTTTAAACTGGCTCAGGTCTTGGTGGTTGCATTGTCTACAAAGGGGTCTTTAAATCTGTACAGGTCACAGAAAGACTGGCAACCATTAATGGCTGTTATTGGCTTCAATCTTGGATCTCCTCTTGGGAAGCGAAGGCAACCAATATGGTGAGCAATAAGTTTCAACCCTTCTGTAAAACCTCTGCAGGAATCATTCTCCTTCTCTACCAATTTTTTTGTAAAAAAATGAGTTCAGATTGAATGTTTTTCTTCTGGAATGTTCCTCAAAGAGCTCTCTGCAACGCATGCTGGGTCATGGACACTTTTTTTTTTCTGCAGCAGCCTAATGTACCAACTAAACACGTCCTTCTCTCGTACCTTCACTGCTCTTGAGGCCCCATTTAGCATTACGGGATAAACGCTTCGTGTACGTTGTAAGTGCCTCGCCGTCATTGGTACAAGCGTACAAAAGGGTCACATTACTGTCAACATTACAAAGTTACAGCGGTCTTTTATAGTGTAACACGAGTCCAATCTCACTTCCCACCAATAAGTCTACATCTGACATTGTCCTATGGTAACGCGACACCGAGCGGAGCCTTGTGCCGGCGTGAAGGGAATGCTGCGTGCTATACCGTGTGCAGACCATTTCTTTTATTTATACAAAGACACGACAGGATACATACATATAGCTTATCGTCAGGGAACAGTTCGTTCATACAAATAAAGATGGGTTCGCTAACTCCTTGGGTTGAACCCTACCGATGAGATACGTTTCCACTTAAAAGCCCATTACGCCGGGTCGCTCTTTAGGCTGACCGAGAGGTAGAAGATGACCTGTGCCTCAACCATAAGCGCCGTCCAAAGCCACTACACTCAAGACAGGTGCAACTTTATTTTACTGGCACAAAGTCCCCATCGTGGATCTCCTCACCGAGGCCTTTCACCCAAAAAACTGGGCTTCATCCTAAAGACCACAATTGAGTCTTCATTTTTAAGCCCAGTTTTTGGGTCTGCTTGAAGGAACACAAAGGTTGCTGGCTTTTCTCCTTTTGTAGGACTCTACTGGTCGAGGCAAACAAATTCTAAGACTATCTTTGATGATAAACGATCTGCTTATGGGCTTCCCCAAGCGTTTGAGGCTGATGGACATCCTTAGTCCAAAGTTGAGCCTACAGCTTTAGAAAATTAAACACCCTCCAGTCAGGCCTTCCCTTTTCTGTGATTACCAACCTTGCATCTATTATTGGGCTAGTTTGGGGGGGAAGGCTGCAGAAAGTGTTTTTCAGTATGGTGGGTCATCCAATGATATGCAGATATCACCTTCTGATGGTATCTGTGGTGGCTTTGCTAAGGTTCTGTTTAAATCAAATCCTGGTCACTTCTCGTAAAAAGTTTGGGCAAAAGAAACATTGTGGCGAAGGTGGCTTTTTCGGGCAGATGACCAGATTGGTCACCACCACAAACACAAGGAGAACCTTGGAGGGTCTAGAGATCTTTCCCACCAGGTGGAAAGTGGAACAACGAAGTGATTATTGCAGCCCATATTATCTTGTTAGCTTTTTTCCCTTTTAAAGTTTTTTTTTGTTTTTCTTTTTTTCGATTGTTTTTTGCTACATTTTTGGGACCTGGTTTACTGCTTGATAATTGGCACATAAACCAAAAAAAGTTGAATAAATATTTAAAAACTTAAAAAAAAGAGCTGGTGATGAAAAAGAGACAGACCTTCAGTGAAAATACATGCCCTCTCCTGCTTCCCAAGCATCCCTATTGGTCCTTTAATCTGATGGACCGCTTTTCTTGATCAGAAGGAAGCGAAGGGGGTCGCAGATGGCAGGATTAAGCTCAAGCTATACTAAAGGAGTGGAAATGTTCATGTCACCATGTCCATCTATATATCTTGATCTAGTCTCAAGAATTCACACAGCCATCTTGAACAATCCCCATAAATGGTCTAATAAAGCCTTCTCAACCAGGATTCCATGGAACTCTAGGGTTCCTCCAGAGATTGCTAGGGGTTACTTGAGCTGTGGCCAATTGACCTTCCATCCTATGGTGCCTGCATAGGTTCCGGGTCATCACCACTTGGCAAAGTCAACAGCATGACACCAATTTTGTTTTTAGATGTATCTAAAAGTTGCATTCTTCCTACTGACCATCAATTTAAGAGGCATTTTCACCATTGTCCCCCAATGATTTAGTAAGGGTCCCCCAAGGCCAGAGAATGATTTTAGGGGTTCCTCAGAAGTAAAATGGCTGAGAAAGACCAGTATAATACATCCTTTCTCAACCAGGATTCCATGAAACTCTAGGGTTCTTCCAGAGATTTCTAGGGGTTACTTGAGCTGGGGCCAATTGACCTTCCATCCTATGGTGTCTGCATAGCTTCCAGGTCATCACCACTTGGCAAAGTCAACAGCATGACACCAATTATGTTTTTAGCTGTCTCTAAAGGTTGCATTCTTCCTACTGACCATCAATTTAAGGGGTGTTTTCACCATTGTCCCCCAATGAACCCAATTTAGTAAGGGTCCCTCAAAGCCAGAGAATGATTTTAGGGGTTCCTCAGAGTAAAATGGCTGAGAAAGACCAGTATAATACATCCTTTCTCAACCAGGATTCCATGGAACTCTAGGGTTCCTCCAGAGATTGCTAGGGGTTACTTGAGCTGTGGCCAATTGACCTTCCATCCTGTGGTACCTGCATAGCTTCCAGGTCATCACCACTTGGCAAAGTCAACAGCATGACACCAATTATGTTTTTTGCTGTCTCTAAAGGTTGCGTTCTTCCTACTGACCATCAATTTAAGGGGCGTTTTCACCATTGTCCCCCAATGAACCCAATTTAGTAAGGGTCCCCCAAGGCCAGAGACTGATTTTAGGGGTTCCTCAGAAGTAAGACAGTTGAGAAAGACTGGTATAATACATCCTTTCCCAACCAGGATTCCATGGAACTCTAGGGTTCCTCCAGAGATTGCTAGGGGTTACTTGAGCTGTGGCCAATTGACCTTCCATCCTATGGTGCCTGCATAGGTTCGGGGTCATCACCACTTGGCACACTTGGCAACTCTAGGGTTTCTCCAAAGGTTGCCAGGAGTTCCTTGACCAATGAGCAACTTCTTCCCGTTAGATGAGTGACCACTACCAACAATGATCTTTTTAACTATCTGTAAGAGATGTATTCTTCTCGATGACCACAAATGAAAGGATCATTCTTCTCTGTGGCCCTCACACTAATGTACTGTGAAATTTTGATATAGTAACTATTAGCATGGATTCCCTGAGTTATTTCAAGGGTTCCTCCATGTTAGAAAACTTTCGAAAGGCCGGTCTCATATATTTATTTCTTCAGCTCCATCCAGTGGCCATAATCTGATAGTTTTCTGAAATATCTCAATCAGGAAAATACCGCATTTTGGTCACTAGATGGAGCTGACGATCGTAGAAAATAAACATATTGGACAAAGTACAGGGGTTTATTCGAAACGGCTGTGAAAAAGCTTGAGACCTTCGCACAGCAAATTGTTTTTTTCATAAATATACCCCGATGGCATCCACATTTTTAGTATGTTCGGCGTAAATTCCCCAGACGGTCATGTGAGGTCCGAAGAGGCTAGTAGCCTTGTCTCTCCAGTTCTCGTGTTTAATGCTAGCAATTACAAGGCCTCATAGCATCAGATGTCTACTGAGTAGGGATGACGTGGTCTGAGGACAGTTGCAGAGTCCTTCACTCTGAGAATTCCTGGATGAGGTTGGTGGTTCACCAGGATATGCTGTCCTCCAGGGATGAGTCTGAGAACATGGTGATGGTGGTGGGGGTGGTGACAGGCAACCAGGAGGAGATGTCCATTGTCCTCTCAGGAACTTTCTGGTTCGGAGATGAACAGCTCCTTGTAGAGCGGGGGGAACCTCTCCCATGCTATGCCCGGGTACATCTGTTTGAAGACGTTCAGTTTTTCCAGGTGAAGCTGGCAAATCCCGGACAGGCCTTCCTTGTGCAGGAGCTGAAAGAGGCCGATTGGCAAACAATTAGGGAAAACGAAAGTTCTAAAACTAAAAAAAAGTTTGAAAATACGGAGACAAAGCAAGAGGTTCAACGGCGATGAAGAAGATAGCTATACAAACTGTAAAAGATGGCAAGAGGTTCAACGGCGGTGAAGAAGATAGCTATGCAAGCTGTAAGGTGGCATCGGAACAGGGTCATCCAGGGCAAGGATCTAAAACTGCGCCCCTCCTCCACTGTTAATACATGTCATAGAATGGGTGTACCCCGTGTCTATTCTTTGCCCCCTGACTTCACTGCGCCTGGGGGAGCCACCCTTCCTGCCCACCCCTTGTCCCAGCCCTAATTGGCAGACACGTAGACACCTCGTCAACCCATTTCCATCAGATGCCTGCCGGGCTTCGTCATTGCAAATGATACTCTGTACGGCATAATGGAACATAAATAGAAGAAATAAAAGGCCGGTAAACAACATATCATGGAGTTGAGCCTAGCATAAAATGTATCTAAAGCCAAAACTTTTTCTTTTGGATGGAGTAGGACATTTTTTTTTTTACCATTTGTGCCCCGTTGAGGAGATTGAACTGGCTCTAGACATGGGTTGAGGAGACATGGGTTGAGGAGATTGTACCCGCTCTAGACATGGGTTGAGGAGACATGGGTTTGGGAGATTGAACTGGCTCTAGACATAGGTTGAGGAGACATGGGTTGAGGAGATTGTACCGGCTCTAGACATGGGTTGAGGAGAAATGGGTTGAGGAGATTGTACCGGCTCTAGACATGGGTTGAGGAGACATGGGTTGAGGAGATTGAACCGGCTCTAAACATGGGTTGAGGAGACATATGTTGAGGAGATTGAACCGGCTCTAGACATGGGCTGAGGAGACATGGGTTGAGGAGATTGAACCGGCTCTAGACATGGGCTGAGGAGACATGGGTTGAGGAGATTGAACAGGCTCTAGACATGGGTTGAGGAGACATGGGTTGAGGAGATTGAACCGGCTCTAGACATGGGTTGAGGAGACATGGGTTGAGGAGATTGAACCGGCTCTAGACATGGGTTGAGGAGACATGGGTTGAGGAGACTGAACCGGCTATAGACATGGGATGAGGAGACATGGGTTGAGGAGATTTTATCGGCTCCAGACATGGGTTAGGGTTGGCACAGACCTCCAATGTCCTCACCTTGCTCATAATCCCCTCCCGATGGGTCCTCCGCAGTAGATGTCTGAAGGCCAACTGTAGCTTTCTCTGAAGGGTCTCCACCTTCTGCTTTTCTTGTAGCCAGGGCCGGCCTGAGGAAAGTTTAAATTTCATTCATAAAGAATTCCAAGGAAAACATGAAAAGAGACGATGTCTGGATTTTCATATCATATATATACAGCGTTTCGCATTGACTGTCCAGAAGACCGGTACTTACTGGGATCCAGCAGTGTCATGGCACTGTAGAAGGCCATTTCATGTTCAGAAAGGTTGAGAGCTCCCAGGATATGGCAGAAGTCAAACATGGAGCTGATGAGATCCATGCACCCTGCAAGAAGAACATAGGGATGTGACCTTGGTTCTATTACGTAGACCAGCCATTCTCAACCAGAGTTCCTCCAGAGGTTGTACTCTTTTCCATGGCATCTGCAAAGTTTTTGGGTCAATGACACTTGGCCGAGCCAGCTGAATGGACCCAATGATCTTTTTAGTGGTCTTTAAGGATGACATTCTGACCACCAATGTAAAATTTCTCATGGACTACAAAAAAAAAACTGGCTTTAGGAGGAGTTTTCCCGAGACCTGATCATTATTTCATGGGTTCCTCTGGAGTAAAAAAAGGTTTAGAAAGGCTATGATGTTGATAAAGATGTAATTGAAACTAGCAGCAGTCAGTGAAATGATGAAAACCTTTAATTTCTAGCAATGTAGAAGAAAGGAGCGCCCAGTGTCCAGAGAAACGCAACTTCTGAAGTATGGCCTCCTAGACGTTTATTAAAAAGAAGCAACCCGTACATCAAGCCAATGCGTTTTGGGGGAATGGACCATATAACCATTCATGGGACTTTTTCTCATTAAATCGTACTTGGCAACAGCCCTGAAGAAGAGGGAGTCTATTCCCCTGAGAGGAGAACATAGGGATGTGACCTTGGCTCTTCTACATAGGCCAGCCATTCTCATGGTCTATTGGGGGAATAGACTACATAACCATTCATGGGACTTTTTCTCATTAAATCGTACTCGGCAACAGCCCTGAAGAAGAGGGAGTCCATTCCCCTGAAACATGTTGGCTTGACGTATGCGTTGCTACTTTTTAATAAACATCCGTGAACTTCAGAAGTTGCATTCCTCTGGATACTGGACGCTCCTTTCTTTTTATCCAAGTCTGCATGCTGAAATTACCATAAGGTCCCACAGAAAAGGAAGCAGCCCAGTCCCCAAGAGGGCCCATGGCCACCCTCCATCACTGGGCAATATCCACCGGACGAAATTCCTTTCTTTTTACCCACACGAATACCCATCCAGGACCAATGATCAATTCAGTCAGTCCAGCGCAGACTCCAACACAAGCTATGGCACTGTAGAAGGCCTTAGGGAGGTTGAGAGCTCCTGGGATATGGCAGATATCAAACATGGTGCTGATGAGATCCATGCACCCTGCAAGGAGAACATAGGGATGTGACCTTGGTTCTTCTACATAGGCCAGCCATTCTCAGCCAGGGTTCCTCCAGAGGTTTTCCTCCTGTCCATGGTGTCTGGGGTCTATGCCACGTGGCCGTGCCAAAATACCGCTGCTCCTGAACACTCAAGCAGTAAGCTTTTTTTCTGCTTCTAAATGCCCCTGCCTCTAAACTCCTCTGCATGGACACATAGGCTAACACGGAGGGATGTTTATAGGCAGAAAAAAAAGCCAGACATCCCTAAGAGCAGCGTCAAAAATGTCCAGAGTGCATGGGACCTAAAAGTACTTTGTGAAGTAAAACTGTGTTGGATTCAACTTCTGCGTCTTAATGGAGTGTTAAGCTGTCTGTGGATGCTAATGAGTCAGCAAGTGTCCATGTTATGTAGACAGATCACGATCTGTGGAGGTATCTACGAAGCATTTTGGCATTCTGCTCTTACCCAAAGAATGGAAGAGTTCCAGTTGAGCATATTTGCCTTCAAAGTAGACAGAGTTATTGTAACAGTTAAATGCCCGGCTCATTCTGATAAGCAGCAACTCCATGGCACCTAAAAGCCAGAAAAAGAGACGTCATTGAGGCTCTGTGAGGTCCTCATAGAAGACAAGACATACAATGAATGGTTAGAAAAATGTATCTACGACTCTATGAGAGATCAAAATGCTTGACCATCACACCTGTATGAGATTCTTGGACGTTCAATTCCAAAACCATGACCATTAATGTTGAATCCCCCCCACTCCTTCCTTTTGTAGCTATAAGAGCCTACACTCTTCTGGAGACGCTTCCCATAAGATTTTGGAGGGCGTCTTTGGTAATGTGGGCCCATTTTTGAGGTCAAGTGCTGATGTTGGACAAAAAGACCTGGCTCACAACTGAGTTTCCAGCAAATCCCAAAGCTGTTCAGTAGGGTTGAGGTCAGGGCTCCGTGTAGGGCACTCACGTTCCTCCACACCAAACTGGTCAAACCATGTCCTTGTGGAGCTGGCTCTACTCTTCTGGGAAGGCTTTCCACAAGACTTTGGAGGGTGTCTGTGGGAATTTGTGCCTATTTTGAGGTCAGGTACGGATTATGGATGGGAAGACCTGGCTGCATTCCAATTCATCCCTGAGGTGTCCAGTAGGGTTGAGGTCAGGGCTGTATGTAGGACACTTGATCCGGACACCCTATCCTAAAACCCTGGTCTCCTTTTGTGGCTATAACATCCCCCACTATTCTTGGAAGACTTTCTTGAAAGCCGTTCCACAAGATTTTGGAGACTGTTGTTGGATGAGAAGAACTGGCTCACGATCACGTTCCAATTCATCCCTGAGATATTCAGTAGGATTGAGGTCAGGGCTGTATGTAGGACACTTGATCCTAAAACTCTGGACTCCTTTTGTGGCTATAACATCCCCCACTATTCTTGGAAGACTTTCTTGAAAGACTTTCCACAAGATTTTGGAGACTGATGCTGGATGCGAAGAACTGGCTCACGATCAGCGTTCCAATTCATCCCTGAGATGTTCAGGAGGGTTGAGGTCAGGGTTGTATGTAGGACACTTGATCCAGACACCCTATCCTAAAACCCTGGTCTCCTTTTGTGGCTATAACATCCACCACTATTCTTGAAAGACTTTCCACAAGATTTTGGAGACTGATGCTCATGATCAGCGTTCCAATTTATCCCTGAGATGTTCAGAAGGGTTGAGGTCAGGGCTCTGTGAAGGACACTCTAGTTCATCCACACCAAACTGGTCCAACCATGTCTTTATGGAGCTGGCTTTGTACACAGGGGCACGATCATGGTGGAACAGAAAAGGGTCTTCACCAAACTCCTAGTACAAGGCTGGTGACAATCTACAATGTTGTCTATAATGTCATCGTATGATGTAGTATTAACAGTACCCTTCATTCGGAAAACCTGTTCTTTGGGAGAGGGTCCAAATACTCTTCCCATAAAGTGTATTTTTGGAAGACAGTATATGCACTTGAGGTCCACGTAGAAGACAATGGTGAAAATTCAGTTACCTGCTTTCAGGAGTACAATCTGGTCATTCGGATTCAGGTCCATGAAGCCACTAAGTCGTTTGGCAAATTCCACGATATACTGGATGGCATCGGTGACGTGGCATACGCAGCGTTCCCACATCTGGTCCATAGGCTACTCAAAGGTAGAGAAATATATGTGTTAACCGTCTTAGAGATCTAAAGGGATATGGGATTTGGTATCACCAACTTGACAAATTGAATATTTCGCATGTTCCAGGGTGCTAGGAATTGGTAGATTTGTATTTTTCTACACCGGTTACCATTTGTGGAGATAGGAAACCTATGAAGAGGTTCAAAAAAACTTGCCTTGTGATGGAAGCTTTGCAACTCTGCTGTAGAGAAGGTTTCCCATCGCAGGACATGGAGGTTCTCTTGTCTGAACTGGCATGTTTCCTGGTGGGCGAACACCACGTTCTGCGTCAAAAGCTCTGGGGATTGGAAGACCAAGCAAAAAAAAAAATGAACGATCCACAAAGAGGTTGTGAAGGACACAAATGATAAGCAGGGTGTCAAGGTCCTGTCCATGCAAGAAGTTCTGGCATTTCTGCCAGTTCTCTACATGCCCCCAGGCTTCTCCAAGAATTTTGTTCTAAGCATCCTGAAAAGATGGCCCAGGTGGGCATCTGGAGGCTGCCCTTTAGGGGGCGGGGCACTGTCAGGGTCCTATCCATGACAGAAGTTCTGGAAGATCTGGCATTTCTGCCAGTACTCTACATGCCCCCAGGCTTCCCCAAGAATTTTGTTTTAAGTATCCTGAAAAGATGGCCCAGGTGGGCATCCAGAGGCTGCCCTTTGGGGGGGCACTGTCAAGGTCCTGTCCACGGCAGAAGTTCTGGAAGATCTGGCATTTCTGCCAGTACTCTGCATGGCCGCAGAAGGACACATCAGCCTCAGTTTGGTGCCAGACGGTCTTTATAAGGAGGCTCATCACTTCCTCAAGTTGCTGGATGATCTCTAGCTCCCCGTGCCTGTTTCCTGTGACTTTGACCCTTGATTTCCTGTTTCCGACTGGGCTTGCTCCTGGACCTGTCTACTCTGCCTTACCCCTGATCTGACCTCGGCCTGCCTTATGGATACTCTCTCTCTCGCTCCTCTGCGTATGACCTCGGCTATCCCATCTGACTATGTCCGCTCTGATTCCCACCTGGTACCTGACCTTGGCTTGAACCAACAACCCAGTAAACGTCCAAATCCCGGAAGGGCTTGCATACCACGCACAGGCGCCTCCTGTCTGCAGACCTATCCCCGTGCACCAGCTGTGCTTCTGAGTGAACCACCAACCAGCACTCCTACAGGCGACCTGTGCAACTTTGGGCCTGACTCCCACTCTCAGGGGAAATTAGCCGCAAGGGAAGCCCTCTCTCCATTGGCCTTCATCACCAGGTACGTGATACAAGGGGATTGAATTCTAAGGAAGTATGACATTTTAGAAGCACCGATTTGTACCTCCAACCATTTCCAACGCACTCACCGAGCTCTGTGGCCGAAATGACGCACTCTGGAATCAAACAGCTGCTGAAATTGACGTTGCAGTAGGACTCCACGCCCTGGAACACGCTTGGTCTTGCGTGCTCCAGGTGAAGTTGTTGCTCTCTAAGGTAGCTTTTTCGAAGCAAGGCTTCTGAATGCGTCTTTTCTGGAGCGCTGGGATGGTGGACAAGAGCTTCCTTCTGCAACTGCATTCTGGGTGCTGAACAGGAACGCGCGGAGCAGGAGGAATCCCACCGTCCGGTCCATATGGAATGTTGGATGGTATGACCCAGTTCGGGAGATGTTGACGTCGGTTGATCCACCTGAGGTTCTGTTCTCTGTAGGCTTGAAGACACCTCCGTCCTTTGCTCTCTCAGTCGAAGTTTCTGCACCTCGGCCTGGATGATATCGTGCTGCTTCTTGGACATTCGGCCAAATTTTACAGCTACAATGGAAATTGGAAAAAAAAAAAAAGGTGATTAACAAAAAAAGCAAATCCACCGTCGTAGAGGTTCTCTTGTTTTTCGGGAATGCATACAATACTAAAATCCTAACTCTTCTGTTCCTCTTTCATCACCATAGAGGGCTTCGGCCTACATCGATGGATTCCTCCTCTCGGCCCGCCAGACATTGGCCTCCATGAGATACTTCTTGTGGTCGTACAGAAGTCTGTTACAGGCCGAAACGGTTATTGTTAGGAAACTCTGGTGACCCACATATGCCGGACGTTCCACTTTAGACGGAGTGGAGTCAAGCAGCGAGCCAAGCCTGATGTGCGTGTGGTGGATGTCCTCTCTTTGAAGTCTTTTTTTTTTCCATTCACCATTAAAAAAAATAATAAGGGTCAGTGTTGGGTGGGGGAGGGGGAGGCGCCGGGGCTCATTGTGTAACGGGATTTGCCTTACTTTTGAAGGAACGTCTCTTGCTTCATGTTGGGGCAGAGACACCAAAAGAAAAAAATTGGCAGCACCTCAAATCCATCATCCAAAGCACAGTCATACTCACCTATCTGGCGATCCAGTCCCGGGTCTTCTCTCCAGTGTAGGGCCACCAGCACGTCTGGATTTTACCCAGGAGGGCCGGCACCACAACCATCATCCAAAGCACAGTCATACTCACCTATCCAGCAATCCAGTGCCGGGTCTTCTCTCCAGTGTAGGGCCACCAGCACGTCTGGATTTTACCCAGGAGGGCCGATACCACAACCATCATCCAAAGCAGTCATGCTCACCTATCCGGTGATCCAGTCCCGGGTCTTATCTCCAGTGTAGGGCCACCAGCATGTCTGGATTTTACCCAGGAGGGCCGGCACCACAACCATCATCCAAAGCATAGTCATGCTCACCTATCCGGCGATCCAGTTCCGGGTCTTCTCTCCAGTGTAGGGCCACCAGCACTTCTGGATTTTACCCAGGAGGGCCGGCACCTCAAATCAATCATCCAAAGCATAGTCATGCTCACCTATCCGGCGATCCAGTCCCGGGTCTTCTCTCCAGTGTAGGGCCACCAGCATGTCTGGATTTTACCCAGGAGGGCCGATACCACAACCATCATCCAAAGCATAGTCATGCTCACCTATCCGGCGATCCAGTCCCGGGTCTTCTCTCCAGTGTAGGGCCACCAGCATGTCTGGATTTTACCCAGGAGGGCCGGCACCACAACCATCATCCAAAGCATAGTCATGCTCACCTATCCGGCGATCCAGTTCCGGGTCTTCTCTCCAGTGTAGGGCCACCAGCACTTCTGGATTTTACCCAGGAGGGCCGGCACCTCAAATCAATCATCCAAAGCATAGTCATGCTCACCTATCCGGCGATCCAGTCCCGGGTCTTCTCTCCAGTGTAGGGCCACCAGCATGTCTGGATTTTACCCAGGAGGGCCGGCACCACAACCATCATCCAAAGCATAGTCATGCTCACCTATCTGGCGATCCAGTCCCAGGTCTTCTCTCCAGTGTAGGGCCACCAGCACTTCTGGATTTTACCCAGGAGGGCCGGCACCACAACCATCATCCAAAGCATAGTCATGCTCACCTATCCGGCGATCCAGTTCCGGGTCTTCTCTCCAGTGTAGGGCCACCAGCACTTCTGGATTTTACCCAGGGGGGCCGGCACCACAACTATCTGGGAGCCAGTTCTCTTAATCAGGGCACTGTCTTAAATTGTGAAGTAGCCCATGGCTTGGTGTCGGGGCAACGTGTCACTACACTTGAAGCCGAGCCACCTTACCTGTACCCCCGTGCCCATTCTGTCCTCTGTGCCACCCTCTGGACACCCAATGACTCTTGGTGTACCCTAGAGTGTCCAATATCACTCAGTGACCCCAGTGCAATGATGTGTGCTCTGTGACCCCAGTGCACCCCACAGCATCCCATGTCACCTAGTGACCCCAGTGCACCCCATAGCATCCCATGTCACCTAGTGACCCCAGTGCACCCCACCGCATCCCAGGTCACCTAGTGACCCCAGTGCACCCCACCGCATCCCAGGTCACCTAGTGACCCCAGTGCACCCCACCGCATCCCAGGTCACCTAGTGACCCCAGTGCACCCCACAGCATCCCATATTATAGCTCCCCAGTGCACCCCTGTGTGCTTTGTGACTTCCGTGCACCCCAAAGCATCCTGTGTTCCCTAGTGACCCCCAATGTGTTCCTGTGTGCTTTGTGACTCCAGTGCACCCCACAGCATCTTGTTTCACCTAGTGACCCCAGTGCACCCCAAAGTATCCTGTATCACCTAGTGTCCCCCAATGTGTTCCTGTGTGCTTTGTGACTCCAGTGCACCCCACAGCTTCCTGTGTCACCCAGTGACCCCAGTGCACCCCAAAGTATCCTGTGTCACCCAGTGACCCCAGTGCACCCCAAAGTATCCTGTGTCACCCAGTGACCCCAGTGCACCCCACAGCTTCCCGAGTCACCCAGTGACCCCAGTGCACCCCAAATTATCCTGTGTCACTCAGTGACCCCAGTGCACCCCAATGTATTCTGTGTCACCCAGTGACCCCAGTGCACCCCAAATTATCCTGTGTCACCCAGTGACCCCAGTGCACCCCAAAGTATCATGTGTCACCCAGTGACCCCAGTGCACCCCAATGTATTCTGTGTCACCCAGTGACCCCAGTGCACCCCAAAGTATCATGTGTCACCCAGTGACCCCAGTGCACCCCTGTGTGCTTTTTGACTTCCGTGCACCCCACAGCTTCTGTCACCTAGTGACCTCAGTGCACCCCAAAGTATCCCTTTGTCACCTAGTGACCCCAGTGCACCCCTGTGTGCTTTGTGTCTCCAGTGCACCCCACAGCTTCCTGTGTCACCCAGTGACCCCAGTGCACCCCAAAGTACCCTGTGACACCCAGTGACCCCAATACGTCAATGTGTGCTTTGTGACTCCAGCGCTCCGGTGGTGTTATAGAGCTGCTCCCCCCTCGGCTGACATGTTCTGGCCTCCATCTTACCATCCCGTGACATGCCCAGGGACAGGCACTTCTGCAGGCGGCAGTGCTGGCACCGGTTCCTGTTGGATCGATCGATCTGGCAGCTCTGCTGCTGACTGCAGGAGTAAATCGGCTTCCCCTGCTGGCTCCTCCGGAAGAACCCCTGCTGGGAAATGACAGGAGAGATGTGAGAATAAGCCGGCCAATCGTCACCCGCATCGTTCTCCAACCCCCCCGACTTCCGCTGTCCGCCTGGAAACCGCC
>NW_028319150.1:102500-117500 GCF_062004578.1 Staurois parvus | reverse complement strand
CGTTGCGTCCTGCGAAGTCTTTTTTTTTTGCATTTCTTTGCGTTTGTCGCAATCTATAAATATCCGTTTCGCACTTTTCTTTTATGACTTTTTTGTTATTTCTTTTATGTTTTTTATTCGCATAAATAGTCGATTAATTCTTTAAATGTCATTAATGTTGTATCCTTTTTTTTTTTTTTTTATTGTTTTTTTAATTTTTTTTTTCCAAAGAGAAGTTCTAATTTTGGCTGATCGGTTTCCACCGCCGCCCCCGCCGCCGTGTTCCCAGGGCCGTCCGGCCGGCTCTGCTGAGTGTGCACTCTGTGCGGAAAGCACCTTATTTTTACCTCCCGGGGCGGAAAGTGTTAAGACTGAAAGTGTCAAACCCGCCGACACAACAAAGTGTGACGAGAAGCTGAGCAAAGTCGTGTGCCAACCAACCGCCGCGCGTCCCACCTGCCGAGAAACCTCAGACATCCGGGCCCCGGCTTACTCACCGTCACCGCCGGCCTCGGCGTCGTGGTCGGCATGTGCAGCCCCTGCGCTGGGAGAGGTGGATGATGGGAAGGAGAGGGGAGGTCTGGGGGGGATTACACAACTTTCACCCGAAATCATGAGGGGGCGAGGGGGGTCTATTTTCCACAACTCTAATAAATTTTGCATAGGGGGGTCATGTGACCCGGCCATGATTTGCATAAACTCTTTTTTTTTTTTTAACTCATTCTTCTGATTTTATTTTGAGACGTTACCGACACGGGGGCGCCCGGGACCACGCATGACAGGAAATCGAATCGGACTGATTGGCCTTCCAGAATTGTTTTGCTTTATATTTATTTCTTTTTCTATTTATTTATTTTTTTTATATATTTCTTTTATATTTAGATTTACATATATATATATATTTCATATTTCCGAATTTACATTAATATTATATTTATATTCATTTCGATTTTATATATTAATTTGTATTTTAAATTTACATTTTTATATTCATTTAGATTTTATATATTAATTTGTATTTTAAATTTACATTTTTATATTCATTTAGATTTTATATATTCATTTGTATTTTAAATTTACATTTTTATATTCATTTAGATTTTATATATTAATTTGTATTTTAAATTTACATTTTTATATTCATTTAGATTTTATATATTCATTTGTATTTTAAATTTACATTTTTATATTCATTTAGAATTTATATATTAATTTGTATTTTAAATTTACATTTTTATATTCATTTAGATTTTATATATTCATTTGTATTTTAAATTTACATTTTTATATTCATTTAGATTTTATATATTAATTTGTATTTTAAATTTACATTTTTATATTCATTTAGATTTTATATATTCATTTGTATTTTAAATTTACATTTTTATATTCATTTAGAATTTATATATTAATTTGTATTTTAAATTTACATTTTTATATATATTTAGATTTTATATATTAATTTGTATTTTAAATTTACAATTTTATATTCATTTAGGTTTTATATATTAATTTGTATTTTAAATTTACATATTTATATTCATTTAGATTTTAAATATTAATTTGTATTTTAAATTTACATTTTTATATTCATTTAGATTTTATATATTAATTTGTATTTTAAATTTACATTTTTATATTCATTTAGATTTTATATATTAATTTGTATTTTAAATTTACATTTTTATATTCATTTAGATTTTATATATTAATTTGTATTTTAAATTTACATATTTATATTCATTTAGATTTTATATATTAATTTGTATTTTAAATTTACATTTTTATATTCATTTAGATTTTATATATTAATTTGTATTTTAAATTTACAATTTTATATTCATTTAGGTTTTATATATTAATTTGTATTTTAAATTTACATATTTATATTCATTTAGATTTTATATATTAATTTGTATTTTAAATTTACATTTTTATATTTATTTAGATTTTATATATTAATTTGTATTTTAAATTTACATTTTTATATTCATTTAGATTTTATATATTAATTTGTATTTTAAATTTACATTTTTATATTCATTTAGATTTTATATATTAATTTGTATTTTAAATTTACATTTTTATATTCATTTAGATTTTATATATTAATTTGTATTTTAAATTTACATATTTATATTCATTTAGATTTTATATATTAATTTGTATTTTAAATTTACATATTTATATTCATTTAGATTTTATATAAATTTAAGATTTACACATTTATATGTATTTAGGTTTTATGTATATTTATTTTAGATTTACACATTTATATTAATATATATTATATATATATTTATTTTAGATGTACACAGTTATATTTATATATATTTTATATTACATATACATAGACAAACCCTTTGGCGCTATATAAATACTGAATAATAATAATAATTTAGATTTTATATATTCATTTAGATTTTAGATTTACACAGTTATATGTATTTAGATTATATATATATATATATATATATATATATATATATATAAAAAAATTTTTAGATTTTTTTATATTTATTTTAGATTTACATGTTTATTTCAATTTAGATTTTATATATATTTTAGATTTACACATGTATATTTATTTATACTGTATTATATTGTATTTATATTGTATATATTTATTTTAGATTCACATATTTATATCTATTTTATAAATGTATTCATATTTTTTAATTTATATATATATTTTATTTACATATTTATATTTATAATGTATGTAAATGTATTTTATGTGATTTTATATGTACATATTTATTTATATTTACTTGATATTTATATATTTGTAGTTTATATTTACATATGGTTAATTTTATTTTATATATTTATTCATGTATTTTATATTTATTTATATTTTTTTAATATTCGCCTATTTTTTTATTGGCATACTTTATTTATATTTCTTTATATTATTGTTATCTATTTCTTTTATACACTTTTTTTCTGTGATTTGCATTTTATAGACAGATATATATTTACATATTTATTTATATAATTTTATAGATTTATTTTAACATATTTATATTTATTTCTATTTTATATATATATTTAGTTTCTCCCTCGGGATCAGCGGATGGGTGGAGACAGCCGGCTTGTCCTGTTGATCCGGCCAGAAATCCGGTGAGCTGGTGACCTTGTTATCTGCTACATTGTTCTTAGCTGTCCATGTGGAGGAGTACCTATGGAGGAGGACTATAGAACACCTCCATCTACAGTATGTACTGGAGGAGAGGGGGGGCGTTCTGTAGCCCTGGCCTGGCGAGACAACACTCACTGTGCTGTACCTATGGAGGACTACAGAACACCTCCATCTACAGTATGTACTGGAGGAGAGGGTGAGCGTTCTGTAGTCCTGGCTTGGCGGGACAACACTCACTCACTGTGCTGTACCTATGGAGGAGGACTATAGAACACCTCCATCTACAGTATGTACTGGAGGAGAGGGGGATCGTTCTGTAGCCCTGCCCTGGGGTGACATCACTGATTCTCCATAGATACATTACGCTGAGTGAGTCACCCTGGAATAGGACTATAGAACACCTCCCCCTGTATTCAATAGTCTTTTCCAGGTGGTGACAATGCTGTTCCTCCATACAGCACAAAGAGCAAACATTGTGACCCTATGGCAGTACTATAGAACACCTCCCCAAGGGTCTGGAGAAGAGGAGAGGAGGTGACCTGCAGTCCTGTCTTTGGGCGACAACATTCACTGTACTGTATCTATGGAGAAGCACTATAGAACACCTCCATGTATGTGCTGGAGAAGAGTATTCTGTAGTCTTGTCCTAGGGTGACAATCCTCTTCCTCCATAAATACGGCAGTACACCTCCCCCAAGGTTCTGGAGGAGAGGAGAAGGGGGAGGTGATCTGTAGTCCAGCCTATAGTGACAGCTGTGTGGGTGAATGTTGTCACCCGAGGACAGGACGTGCGCTATATCTGTCTCCGATCGCTCTTCAAAGAAAGTGCAATGTTAGTGGGAGCGGCCAGAAGGGTCTGCAGACACGGAGGGGGAGGAGCTCTACCTGATGAGGGGCTCTACGGACTTCCTGCTGTGTCACCAAGACAGGAAGTGAGAGGAAATCTCTGACACACACTATATCGCCCAACGTATTGGCCCCGCCCCTCCCAATCATGTGATTCAGGTGCTCCAATCCTCTCCAATCATGTGATTCAGGTGCTCCAATCCCCTCCCAATCATGTGATTCAGGTGCTCCAATCCCCTCCATATCATGTGATTCAGGTGTTCCAATCCCCTCCCAATCATGTGATTCAGGTGTTCCAATCCCCTCCTATCATGTGATTTAGGTATTCTGATCCCCTCCATATCATGTGATTCAGGCATTCAAATCCCCTCCCAATCATGTGATTCAGGTGTTCCAATCCCCCCCATATCATGTGATTCAGGTGTTCCAATCCTCTCCCAATCATGTGATTCAGGTGCTCCAATCCCCTCCATATCATGCGATTCAGCTGATCCAATCCCCTCCATATCATGTGATTCAGGTGATCCAATCCCCTCCATATCATGTGATTCAGGTGTTCCAATCCCCTCCATAACATGTGATTCAGGTGTTCCAATCTCCTCCCAATCATGTGATTCAGGTGCTCCAATCCCCTCCATATCATGTGATTCAGGTGATCCAATCCCCTCCCAATCATGTGATTCAGGTGTTCCTATCCCCTCCATATCATGTGATTCAGGTGTTCCAATCCCCTCCATATCATGTGATTCAGATGTTCCTATCCCCTCCATATCATGTGATTCAGGTGCTCCAATCCCCTCCATATCATGTGATTCAGGCGTTCCAATCCCCTCCATATCATGTGATTCAGGCGTTCCAATCCCCTCCATATCATGTGATTCAGGTGCTCCAATCCCCTCCCAATCATGTGATTCAGGCGCTCCAATCCCCTCCATATCATGTGATTCAGGCGTTCCAATCCCCTCCATATCATGTGATTCAGGCGTTCCAATCCCCTCCATATCATGTGATTCAGGCGTTCCAATCCCCTCCATATCATGTGATTCAGGCGTTCCAATCCCCTCCATATCATGTGATTCAGGCGTTCCAATCTCCTCCATTTCATGTGATTCAGGTGTTCCAATCCCCTCCATATCATGTGATTCAGGTGTTCCAATCCCCTCCATATCAAGTGATTCAGGTGTTCCAATCCCCTCCATATCACGTGATTCAGGTGTTCCAATCCCCTCCATATCACGTGATTCAGGTGTTCCAATCCCCTCCATATCACGTGATTCAGGTGTTCCAATCCCCTCCATATCACGTGATTCAGGTGTTCCAATCCCCTCCATATCACGTGATTCAGGTGTTCCAATCCCCTCCATATCACGTGATTCAGGTGTTCCAATCCCCTCCATATCACGTGATTCAGGTGTTCCAATCCCCTCCATATCATGTGATTCAGGTGTTCCAATCCCCTCCATCAGTGACCTTTCCTGGCTGTTAGTGGGATTATAACAAAGTGGAAGCAGCTGGGAACAACAGCCACTCAGCCACCAAGTGGTAGGCCACGTCACATGACAGGGCGGGGTCAGCGCACAGTGCGCAGAAGTCGGCGTGTCTCTCACATCTGCAGCAGTAGACAAGTTTGAGGTTTTCAGGGGAAGGAGAATCTGGGGCGAGTTGTCGTGGATGCCGGCGCCCCGCTGACAACTCTTTCCAAGCGGCGTACGTACCAGCGTCGCCCGGACAGGATATTTCACAAGCCCGCCACCCCCGGTTGGCTAAGTCTAGGTTTTTTTTCCGTGGGCGTCGCGGCATCAAAGCGACGAGAGAAAAAAGGTGCAAATGTGAGTCAGCCGAGGCCGACCTGCCGACAGATATTACTCAAGAGGCTCTGAGAGCCCCGAGATGACGGGAAATCTCCCTTTTATCTGCCGGATCCTAACGGGAACGCAAAAGGTCAAGCTTCCCCGACCTGCACTGCCAGGTAGTTCACCTACAGCGGGGGCCCCGGGGCCCCAGACTGAGATATTAAAAAAAAAAAACAGTAAATGGCAATCACATCACATGGCTGACAAACACAATACATAATATGCAAATAATATGCAAATCTGCCTGCCCATGGAAAACCAGACTGAACATTTAGGGGTTACGCAAAGCAGACAAAAAAAAATGTAAATATTATTACAAACAAAATGTAAAAAATATAACAAAAAAAGTAAATAATATAACAAAAAAATGTAAAAAATATAACAAAAAAAGTAAATAATATAACAAAAAAATTTAAAAAATATAACAAAAAAAATTTAAATAATATAACAAAAAAAATGTAAAAAATATAACAAAAAAAGTAAATAATATAACAAAAAAATTTAAAAAATATAACAAAAAAAATGCAAATAGTATAACAAAAAAAATGTAAATAATGTTACTAAAAAATGTAAAAAATATAACAAAAAAAATGTAAATAATATAACAAAAAAATGTAACAAATATAACAAAAAACAAAAAAAATGTAAATAATATAACAAAAAAATTTAAAAAATATAACAAAAAAAAGTAAATAATATAACAAAAAAAATGTAAGTAATATAACAAAAAAATGTAAATAATATAACAAAAAATGTAAATAATATAACAAAACAAATGTAAAAATATAACAAAAAAATGAAAATAATATAACCAACAAAAGTAAATAATGTAACCAAAAAAATGTAAATAATATAACAAAAAAAAGTAAATAATATAACGAAAAAATATAAAAAAATAAAAGTTATACGTATAATAGAATAATAATAATAATAAGAAGAAGAAAAGGTAAAAAATATATATAAAACAATAGAATAAAAATAAAAGGAAAACAAATAATAGAATAAAAAGTAAACGTTTTAAAAGTATAAAAAAAACAGTAAATGGCAATCACATTGCATGGCTGATAAACACAATACATAATATGCAAATCTGCCTGCCCATGGAAAACCAGACTGAACATTTATGGGTTACGTAAAGCAGACAAAAAAAAATGTAAATAATATAACAAAAAAATTATAAAAAAATAAGTCATATGTATAATAGAATAATAATAAGAAGAAGAAAAGTAAAATATATATATAATACAATAAAAAGTAAATATTATGGACCCGGAGCCCCCCTTTATGAACCTGAAGCCCCCCCTTTATAGACCCGGAGCCCCCCTTTATGGACCAAGAACCCCCCTTTATGGACCCAGAGCCCCCTTTATGGAGCCGGATCCCCCCTTTATGGACCCGGATCCCCCCTTTATGGACCTGGAGCCCCCCTTTATGGACCCGGATCCCCCCTTTATGGACCCAGAGCCCCCCTTTATGGACCCGCAGCCCCCCTTTATGGAGTCGAGTACTATATAGATTTTATTTTTGGTTGCTGTAATTCCCCCCCATCCCCCGCAGCAGGTGTGAAATGTAACTGTTTGCGCCTTTTATATCTGCGATCGATATTCTGCACTGATAACATCCCACAACATAGAGACAGGTGACATGTGTGCGGGGGGGGGGGGGGGGGGGATCCCGGGCCTCTCTGGGGGGTGTCACCACAGAGACCGTCCCCTCCCCCTCCTGACAGATCCATATTGATATATTCTGCAGACTATCCCATCACTGACCTCTCTAGAGATCTGCAGAACATCGCTCCGTCCCATCCCCCTCCTGTCATCCATATTGATATATTCTGCAGATTATTCCACCACTGGCCCCTCTAGAGATCTGCAGAACATCGGTCCGTCCCATCCCCCTCCTGACAGATCCATATTGATATATTCTGCAGATTATTCCACCGCTGGCCCCTCTTGGTGCAGTTTGGCCTCTTTGCCCTGGGCACCGGATGACCTTGTCTCAGCACTGCAGCTGTGCATGGGAGCCAATCAGCTTCCAGGTTTCTTTGAACAAGCTGACGTTATAAGCTGATTGGCTACCATGCACAGCTGCACCAGATTCTGAGTGAACCAATCATCTTTCAGGTCTGTGATCACCCACAAGACACCCCTCAAAATAATTGGTTGCTTGTAGACATGGAGGTGCTCAGGGTGCAGCTGGAGTTGCAGGCCACACGGGGGCGTATTTGGATACACGAAGCACAGAGGGGTGTACTTGGAGACATGGGGGACGTTCAAGGTGTACTTGGAGACATGGCAGACGTTCAAGGTGTACTTGGAGACACGAGGGACGTTCAAGGTGTACTTGGAGACACGGGGGACGTTCAAGGTGCACTTGGAGACACGGGGGACGTTCAAGGTGTACTTGGAGACATGAGGGACGTTCAAGGTGTACTTGGAGACATGGGGGACGTTCAAGGTGTACTTGGAGACACGTGGGACGTTCAAGGTGTACTTGGAGACACGGGGGACGTTCAAGGTGTACTTGGAGACACGAGGGACTTTCAAGGTGTACTTGGAGACACGGGGGACGTTCAAGGTGTACTTGGAGACACGGGGGACGTTCAAGGTGTACTTGGAGACACGAGGGACTTTCAAGGTGTACTTGGAGACACGGGGGACGTTCAAGGTGTACTTGGAGACACGGGGGACGTTCAAGGTGTACTTGGAGACACGGGGGACGTTCAAGGTGTACTTGGAGACACGGGGGACGTTCAAGGTGTACTTGGAGACACGTGGGACGTTCAAGGTGTACTTGGAGACACGAGGGACGTTCAAGGTGTACTTGGAGACACGAGGGACTTTCAAGGTGTACTTGGAGACACGGGGGACGTTCAAGGTGTACTTGGAGACATGAGGGACGTTCAAGGTGTACTTGGAGACATGAGGGACGTTCAAGGTGTACTTGGAGACATGGGGCACACAGGGATGCAACTGGCAACAAGGGGCACTTGCGGGCACACTTGAATTACAGATTTGTAATCACAAACAGAAGGTAGACACAGCGGTGGAGTTGGAGACATGGGGGACACAGGGATGGAGTTGGAAGCATGGGGCACAGAGTGGAGCACACTTGGAGACATGGAGGACACAGGGGTGGAGTTAGAGACATGGGGGACAGAGGGGTGGAGTTGGAGACATGGGGGACAGAGGGGTGGAGTTGGAGACATGGGGGACACAGGGGTGGAGTTGGAAGCATG
The DNA here is from genome assembly GCF_062004578.1 of Staurois parvus. NCBI lineage: Eukaryota > Metazoa > Chordata > Amphibia > Anura > Ranidae > Staurois > Staurois parvus. The sequence continues at coordinate 108,442 of NW_028319150.1, read as the reverse complement.
GGGCACATTCGAGGTGTACTTGGAGACATGAGGGACATTCAAGGTGTACTTGGAGACATGAGGGACGTTCAAGGTGTACTTGGAGACATGGAGCACACAGGGATGCAACTGGCAACAAGGGGCACTTGCGGGCACACTTGAAGACATGAAGTACACAGATTTGTAATTACAAACAGAAGGTAGACACAGGGGTGGAGTTGGAGACATGGGGGACACAGGGGTGGAGTTGGAGACATGGGGGACACAGGGGTGGAGTTGGAGACATGGAGGACACAGGGGTGGAGTTGGAGACATGGGGGACACAGGGGTGGAGTTGGAGACATGGGGGACACAGGGGTGGAGTTGGAGACATGGGGGACAGAGGGGTGGGGTTGGAGACATGGGGGACACAGGGGTGGAGTTGGAGACATGGGGGACACAGGGGTGGAGTTGGAGACATGGGGGACAGAGGGGTGGAGTTGGAGACATGGGGGACACAGGGGTGGAGTTGGAGACTTGGGGGACACAGGGGTGGAGTTGGAGACATGGGGGACACAGGGGTGGAGTTGGAGACATGGGGGACACAGGGGTGGAGTTGGAGACATGGAGGACACAGGGGTGGAGTTGGAGACATGGGGGACACAGGGGTGGAGTTGGAGACATGGGGGACACAGGGGTGGAGTTGGAGACATGGGGGACAGAGGGGTGGGGTTGGAGACATGGGGGACACAGGGGTGGAGTTGGAGACATGGGGGACACAGGGGTGGAGTTGGAGACATGGGGGACAGAGGGGTGGAGTTGGAGACATGGGGGACACATGGGTGGAGTTGGAGACTTGGGGGACACAGGGGTGGAGTTGGAGACATGGGGGACACAGGGGTGGAGTTGGAGACATGGGGGACACAGGGGTGGAGTTGGAGACATGGGAGACACAGGGGTGGAGTTGGAAACATGGGGGACACAGGGGTGGAGTTGGAAACATGGGGGACACAGGGATGGAGTTGGAGACATGGGGGACACAGGGGAGCACTCTGTATTCAGTTGTATTGTATTTGTACAGCGCTGCCCAAGCTGTTGGCGCCATATAAGTCATCAATCATAATAATAATAATAATAATAATAAATTGTTTTGTTTTTCATACTATTATGTAGTTGTCAACTTGTTACAAAGTAACATTCTCATTGAATGCGCCGACTACAACCCTGTTATTATCTATTTACTATGAAAGAATAATGAAGTATTGAAACTCGAAGTTCGAGTGACTCATACAGGAGCCGGTCTTCACTGAAAACATGATTATTTCAGGTGATAATTTTCAGAGAAATACAGAACATAGAATGGCATCAGTCCTAACTAGAAATACATAGAGGGGGGATTTATTTATGTATTCAGTTTCTTATGTTAGCAAAATGTAAAAAAAAATTTACATTATATATATATATGTGTGTGTATCTCTCTCTCTCTATATATATATATATATATATATATATATAAAATATAAATATACAATAAATCTAAAATGTATATATATTTTTTTCCTCCGAATTATATATCATTTTAATAGCATTAAAAATAAAACGGCAATAGCTAGCCAAGCTACATAAAGAATTTCTAATGTTAGATATTTCTGACATTTAGCCATATATATATAATATATTTAAAATAGCATTTTATATAAAAGAACAGTTGTGAGCATTCATCAACAAAAATCAACAATAAGATATACTTCAGCCTCTGAAAACATCCAGAATAAAAGCAAATAAACATCTAAATATCACTGACAAACTGGACAGGCATAATATATGCAACAAATATACATAAATCACATAAAAAAAACAAATATACATAAAAACACAAATATAACAAAGAGACATAAAATCACAAATATAAGAAGATATATATAAAATCACAAATACAACAAATATAAATAAAACAAAGATACATAAAATCACAAATACAACAAATATATATAAAATTACAAATACAACAAATATATATAAAATCACAAATACAACAAATATATATAAAATCACAAATACAAGAAATATATATAAAATCACAAATACAACAAATATATATAAAATCACATAGACAACAAATATATATAAAATCACAAAGACAACAAATATATATAAAATCATAAAGACAACAAATATATACAAAATCAAAAATACAACAAATATATATAAAATCACATAGACAACAAATATATATAAAATGACAAAGACAACAAATATATATAAAATCACATAGACAACAAATATATATAAAATGACAAATACAACAAATATATATAAAATCACAAAGACAACAAATATATATAAAATCACAAATACAACAAATATATATAAAATGACAAATACAACAAATATATATAAAATCACTAATAAAACAAATATATATAAAATCACATATACAACAAATATATATAAAATCACAAATACAACAAATATATATATAAAATCACATAGACAACAAATATATAAAAAATCACATAGACAATAAATATATATAAAATCACAAATACAACAAATATATATAAAATCACATAGACAACAAATATATAAAAAATCACATAGACAACAAATATATATAAAATCACAAATACAACAAATATATATAAAATCACAAATACAACAAATATATATAAAATCACAAATACAACAAATATATATAAAATCACTAATAAAACAAATATATATAATATGACAAATACAACAAATATATATAAAATCACAAAGACAACAAATATATATAAAATCACAAATACAACAAATATATATAAAATGACAAATACAACAAATATATATAAAATGACAAATACAACAAATATATATAAAATCACTAATAAAACAAATATATATAATATGACAAATACAACAAATATATATAAAATCACAAAGACAACAAATATATATAAAATCACAAATACAACAAATATATATAAAATGACAAATACAACAAATATATATAAAATCACAAATAAAACAAATATATATAATATGACAAATACAACAAATATATATAAAATCACAAAGACAACAAATATATATAAAATCACAAATACAACAAATATATATAAAATGACAAATACAACAAATATATATAAAATCACAAGTACAACAAATATAAATAAAACAAAAATACAAAAAATCACAATTACAACAAATATATATAAAATCAAAAATACAACAAATATATATAAAATCACAAAGACAACAAATATATATAAAATCACACAGACAACAAATATATATAAAATCAAAAATACAACAAATATATATAAAATCACAAAGACAACAAATATATATAAAATCACACAGACAACAAATATATATAAAATCAAAAATACAACAAATATATATAAAATCACAAAGACAACAAATATATATAAAATCACACAGACAACAAATATATATAAAATCACTAATAAAACAAATATATATAAAATCACAAATACAACAAATATATATAAAATCACAAATACAACAAATATATATAAAATCACAAAGACAACAAATATATATAAAATCACAAATACAACAAATATATATAAAATCACATTACTCAGAAGGTAATTTACTTCTTGAAACAAGCTTTCAAATCTTAAGATTACTATAATAAAAATAAATAAATACATAAAAGATCACAGATTGCTGAACTGATAAATTGTTACTAAAGAAACATCTGCAAGTTTTTTTTCGATTGTTTTTTTTTTTTTTTTTGCTTGATCTCGATGCCATGTGTTGAGGTTGGAAACATTTCTGGATGAGTAAAAAAAGATTTGTCTCTCACCTCCCTTACATCGGCCCTCTCACCCCGTACATGTCTCTGTTTTTTAGGTATTTTAATAACAAACCAGCACACCCAATCAGTTTTGTTTTTCATTTTGTATATTTAAGCGTAGTGAGGTTTGGATCGCTTAGGGGGCTCCAAATGTTTTCTGCTCAATTCTTTTTTTTTTTTTTTTTAATTATGCGAGGAAATTGTTTATTACGGATTTTAAATCAACTGTATCGTTGTTTCGTCTTTTATAAAACTTTGATCTTTTTTACTCTTTTTTTTATTTTTATTTTTCTGCTTTCCAGAGTTTCAGACATGCTCAGAATAATGGTTAATTGGAGGATTTCTTTAAAAAATATCATTTAAAAATCACAATGTTTCCTTTAGATATTAAATAAAAAAAAAAAAAAATTTAAAATAAAATAAAAATCTGTTTCTAAATCTCGGAAAGTTTACAGAAAAAAAATCTTAGAAACACAAATCTGATGTATTTTGTACCCCAGCGGCGATAGTACATAGGGGCGGGTATGAAAAAAATCCCATTTTTTTTACGGATTTTGGTGAATAATGAAATTAATAATTTTTCACAATTCCTAAAATAGAAGTATGTCTCAGTTTGAACGTCCAATCACGTGTAAGAGAAGTTGCTGATTTTTTTTTTTAAGCTGCCCGGGTTGTGATTGGTTGCTGGAAATGAGTACCAGAAATTTCCCATGAGGCCCAATAATCTGATCATAGAGAAATCTCGCCGTCGCCAATCTCGCTATCGCCCTGTTGTCATAGAAACCACATAAATCAGCGTGAAACGGATACCAATCCCGTATTCGCGTCAATCATCCAATCGCGTCCAAACTGCGTTCAGCGGAAACATCATTTACCAAGAATAACCCCTCCCCCTCCAGAGGATTCCCCCCCCCCCCCTTCCTGACCAGGCCATTTTTTGTGTTACGGCGCCGCGTTACTCTGACAATTGCGACAATTTTTAGGAAATCAACCAATCATGGGTATATTATGTGTGGCCCTCGGGTATATGATGTGCGGCCCTTGGGTATATGACGTGTGGCCCTCGGGTATATGACGCCCTTGGGTATATGACGTGTGGCCCTCGGTTATATGACGTGTGGCCCTCGGGTATATGACGCCCTTGGGTATATGAAGTGCGGCCCTTGGGTATATGATGTGCGGCCCTTGGGTATATGACGTGTGGCCCTCGGGTATATGACGCCCTTGGGTATATGACGTGTGGCCCTCGGTTATATGACGTGTGGCCCTCGGGTATATGACGCCCTTGGGTATATGAAGTGCGGCCCTCGGGTATATGATGTGCGGCCCTTGGGTATATGACGTGTGGCCCTCGGGTATATGACGCCCTTGGGTATATGACGTGTGGCCCTCGGTTATATGACGTGTGGCCCTCGGGTATATGATGCCCTTGGGTATATGAAGTGCGGCCCTTGGGTATATGAAGTGCGGCCCTTGGGTATATGAAGTGCGGCCCTTGGGTATATGAAGTGTGGCCCTTGGGTATATGAAGTGCGGCCCTCGGGTATGTGACGTGTGGCCCTTGGGTATGTGATGTGTGGCCCTCGGGTATATGACGCCCTTGGGTATATGAAGTGCGGCCCTTGGGTATATGACGTGTGGCCCTCGGGTATATGACGCCCTTGGGTATATGAAGTGCGGCCCTTGGGTATATGACATGTGGCCCTTGGGTATATGACGCCAAATCAACTAATTTTTAGGAAATTTTTAGGAAATCAACCAATCATGGGTATATTATGTGTGGCCCTCGGGTATATGACATGTGGCCCTCGGGTATATGACCTGCGGCCCTTTGGTATATGATGCGCGGCCCTCGGGTATATGACGCCCTTGGGTATATGATGTGCAGCCCTTGGGTATATGACGTGTGGCCCTTGGGTATATAACATGTGGCCCTCGGGTATATGACGTCCCTGGGTATATGAAGTGCGGCCCTTGAGTATACGATGTGTGGCCCTCGGAGCTCAGCAGTCTGTAGCTGGAACATCGATTAGGGTGATCGATCTCTCCCAGCCTCACGGAACATCTCCCCTCCACATCCAACAACCTGTCCTGTCCTCACTCTCTGACCCCCATTCCCTCCATCAGTTCCGCCGTCCGAGCATGACATCTATTGAACGTTCCGTGTGGCCCTTGG